>NW_025721480.1:0-48356 GCF_922984935.1 Meles meles
TGCTAAATTCAGTCACCTTCCGAAGACTCAAAATTATTGCCCCTCAGTCTGTGGAATGCACTTAAAACAGGCATTTAAAATCACTTGTGTGGGGATTCACTTGAAGAAATACCACATTTGTAAACAGTGATCTTCCTATTTTTGAAAAATAGAACTCACTTAATCCATAATGCAGACATGTTTGCAAAATGAATATTTCCTGCCAGATAAATTAGTAATTTCTGTATTTTAATGCTTCCTAAGCTGCTCATTTTTAAAAATGTGAACCCCTTTGTTGGATCTTTTGAGAGTCCTAGACGTGGCTGGGGAGGGCTGGTGCTCTCTGTGTCATGGAACAGTGGTTCTCAAGCCTGTCTGTACGTTAGAAACACCTAGGGAGCTTTAAAGATATATCTAGATCCACTTCAATAGATCTGACTTGCTTGGTTTGGTGTAGGGCTTGGGCATTGTTTTCTTTAGTTTTAAAACTCTCCCCAGGTGGCTGTAAAGTGTAGCTAGGTATAAGAACAGTCCTAGGACTTCGAGGAGAATGCCAGCCATAACTGATACAATGCACTGTGTTTCAGCCTGGATCCACCTCACTCAAGGTCCCCAGCAGCCTACCGAGATTGTGCTACCGGGGCTGTGGTCCATGTTCCCTTGGCCTAAGGCTGAAAGCCTCTGAGGTTATAGCTCTATACACCTAATGCAGTGGGGCAGGGGGAGTTTAATCTAGCCCCACTCGTGTGTGTCTGTATGTTTTCCTTAATAATAAGTACATTTATGGATTCACTGGGCTCTGTACTTGATGTCCAAGTTATTTTTAATTTCCCCAACAACTCTATAAAGTAGTGAAAATTATTATAACGTTACAAGGAGAAAACAAAAGAGCAGGGAGAGGGAAGAAAGTAATACGCCCAGGGTCATACAACTGGGAAGTGTTGGGATTTAAATCCAGGTAGTCTAACTGCAGAGTTCACAGGCTTACACCAAAGGTTTCAATAAAATGCCCATGAGGTAAGGCAAGGAACAAAAATGGCCAAAGCTGCTCAGGGGCAAACACTAGGGAGTGGTGAGGCCTGGGGAGCACAAGGAGGGCAGCACCCCTCTGCTCTAGCCAGTTGCTGGCAGGCAGATGTGTAGCCCCAAGTATAGTTAGCGCATCTGATGTTTTAAGAGGTACTCTAAAAAGTCTGGAATTTTAATTTTTAAAATTTATTTATTTATTTAAAGATTTTATTTATTTATCAGATAGAGATCCCAAGGAGACAGAGAGGCAGGCAGAGAGAGAGGGGGAAGCAGGCTCCGGGCTGAGTAGAGAGCCAGATGCAGGGCTCAACCCCAGGACCCTGAGATCATGACCTGAGCCAAAGGCAGAGGCTTTAACCCACTGAGCTACCCAGGCACCCCCAAAATCTTTAATTTTTAATATGAATCTTCCTCAACTTTTAAACTAGCAAACCTCTGTTACAAATTATGCTGTCTTCACTGTTCTTCGTTCTCATGAAGGAGAAGGCTTCCATTAAGGGAAGCCCTAGTCAAGGACAGAGATACCGAAGACAATATGAGCAATGCATTAAGTTCTGTGAAAAGAAAGCATGTAGATTCTTTTGGGGACTAGTCTTTCCACAGACAGGACCTGCATTGATCTACACTAGCTCTTTGTGATAGTTACCCTTCTGAAACTGGTATATACTGTTCGTTGTGACACTAAATTAAGCTGCAGGTGTGGGAATGTCTTATTGATCTGAAGGCCATAGCTAGGATCTCTCTCCAGTTTTTTTGTCATCTCTGTGGTCAGTGGTTCAGCACAGATGAGGGTATCATGATATCATAAACACAGGTGTTAAGATATAACCTGCCCCCATCAATTTAATATCCTGGTGTTGCTTAATTTTCATGTATAAATTTTTCATTTTTCTGCATGTGCATTAATTAGTCTCAGCTGGGAAGTATGATGAACATTTTCTTAGTATTTATTCATTCAACAAACATACAGTCTGAGAAGTATTTAAGAACTTGGAAAAATAAAGTGTTTTATAATTTAAGGAACATTGCTTCAAATCTGATTTGGTCAGATATTGAGCCTTTCTAAGTAATACCTAAGGTTAAGGAACATTAGTTATAAGCAAATTTTGAGACATAGATTTCTCCCTTAGTGTTCTAATACAGCACAATAGTTTAGATATTCTTAAAACAGTGCAGTGTTTTGCAAGAAATGTCATTGTTAAAGGCAATATAACCATGGGACCTGAATGATAGCACTTTGATTTAGAAACAGTCAAAGGCTTATTTTTCATAGCTTCTATAGCAACGGTTCAGATTCCATGAGTTTGAGTTATTCGTCTGAACGTAATAGGAACTGTCTTCTTGTTAGAGGAATCAAACTGAGTTCTTTTAGGAGATGTAGGGGGTCATAACTGGTACCTTAGAAAAACAGGGGCAATGTAATTAGTTATTCTTAAGGAAAAACTTCAGATGAATCCATTTCTCTTGGAAAACCTAAGGTTATGAAAAAAATTTCACTGTTTATTTTAAAAAATAAGTTTTGAAGATGATGGATTGTTTATTTCAGAACTTGAACTGTTCAAAATTATCCTTGGCTTAAGTTTGTAAACAGATTTCAAAATATTCTGTATTTTTTTCTTTTAATGATGAGGAAATAATTATTAAAATTTGTTCTAGATTTATAAGTATTTAGAGATAGTTGTTCTCCTGTTTATAAATTCTGTTTCTTTTAAATACAGGTAGGTCCTGAAATTAATGCCATGCTTCAACTCGACTTTCTAACCATACAGCACATTTTATTGGACTGTGTTCTTTTTCCAGATCCATTTGTAATCATATGATTGAAGATGAAATGTTCAATTTGTACATAAAATTCTAGTTTCTTAGAAAGCATACTAATGTCTAACTTTTTGAAAATTTAGAATTACTACTTCAGTTTGGTAGCTATGTATTGAGTATTTTATCTAGTAATTCTATTGGTTATCTAATTAAGAAAAAAAATATGGGCCAAAGGATTGGAGGAAATCTTCTGGAAGGAAGTGGGCTTTGATCTAGGCCCTGGAGGATGGATTGAAACCTTCCTTCACCACTGCAATGGTGGCTGCAGTTCTTATCAATGACACTGGTGATTGAAGGGAAATGACTGGAATTAGAGTATGACTTTGAGACGAGGAATGGCTGAGCGATAATATTTTAAAAGGCAGATGAAGTTCTGTAGGAATGATTTATATAATTTTAAACTGATTATTGCTCATCTACTATCATGTGGTCCTGGGTGATTCCACTGGTTAAAGCATACATCTGGTGCAAGCCAGATCATGCTTGCTGCTTCCTCTTCTTCTTCTTCTTTTTTTTAAAAGATTTTATTTAGTTGACAGAGATCCCAAGCAGGCAGAGAGAGAGGGGGAAGCAGGCTCCCCCCTGAGCAGAGAGCCCGATGTGGGGCTCTAACCCAGGACCCCGGGATCAAGACTTGAACTGAAGGCAGAGGCTTTAACCCACTGAGCCACCCAGGTGCCCCTCATGCTTGCTTCTGTCCCAAGGCTATAGACTACACTTACTATCTCAGAAACCCGCAGCATGGGTCATGGAGGAGGTGGCTATTGACAGGCAACAGGAAAAAACCTGCATTAGCCAGCCCACGAATCTTCTCTTTTGCCTTTGACAGTTATTCGACATGGCATAGATATCAGAACAAAAATTCAGTAGGAGTTGCCTTAATATTGTCACTGAATGTATTATTCTAAGTTTTCTGGTAGAGAAGAGAGAAGATTCTTTCACTGATTACAGCCTTTTGATGTCGACTAATTGTTTCTCTTAAATCTTGAATGAAATCTCTTCCTGTACTTGCAGAAGATAATACAGATGACTCTGAGTTATTTACATATAATCATGTATTAAGCAGTTGTTGGAAAATTGGAATTCAAAAAAGAACACTGGAGAAATGAAATCGTTATACCCGAAGAATTTAACACGTTTTCGTTATGCATCTGTTATGCGTGAGATTCTGGGCTAGATTCTGTGAGAGAACCAGGGAAACAGATTTAATCCTGGTCTTTAAGAATTTTATCAGTAACTACCATTGCTGACTCAGTATTCAGGAGAATTGCTTCACCAAAAGTCCAGATAATGAGTTAACACATGTGTATGGAGCTTGTGCTATGTATCAGACCATATAAAATCCAGGACACATTAAGAGTAAGAGCTGTGCCTGGAGAGGACACGGGGGTTAGACCCTAGAAGACAGTATATGCAAAGGAGAGCTATACAATTTGAGTATAACTCGATAGGTATATAATTCTATCCTAAAACTAAATTTTAAACATTTTGAGGGGAAGAATTGTTTCATCTTTTTTCTTTTCTTCCCTTCTTCCTGCTCCATAGTTTTCTCCTCTTCTTTTAGACAGTTTACTTAGTACACTCTTTATGTTGATTGCCCTCCATACATAATGATATATAATAAAGTTTTACAGATAATGGGAAGTATAAGGTTTAGAGTTATTGTAAAGCTACCGAATAGAATTACATGGCTTTTCATGCTTAGATTCCTTAAAATTAGTATAATGCATAACATTTTCTTAATAGGCCTTTTATTACGGGTTGTAATTTTTTTATTTTCACTGCTTACGTATCACAGACAGACTGTGATATAAATTGCTCACCTGAAGATGATTGAGAATTGGCACTTTAACTTATTTTTAGAGTGTCATTTGTAGTCCTAGATAAAACCACATTCTCCCCAACACTTGGTATCGTTAGTCTTTATTATTTTAGTTCCTGGTATTAGTGTATCTTATTTTCATTTTAATTTGATTGTTCCTGATAACTGATGATCCAAGCTGCTCTTTTAAGCGTTTATTAGCATTTTTGTATCTTCTTTCTGTTCAAATGTTTACCCGTTAAAAAATTGTAAAGTATTTCTTTTTTTATTATTGATTTAAATATTTGTATATTCTACATAAGGAACCTTTGTCAGACTTATGTATTACAGATATTTTTCCCCAGTCTGTGGTTTGCCTATTAATTTCCCTAATTAATGGTGTCTCGGTGGGGGCAAAACTTAGATTTAACATCATAAAAGCAACAGTTAGCTTTATGGAGAATGAATGCTTAGGATAATTATTATCATTATTAACTCCATTGGTCATCTTCAAAGGAGATTTTATGCTGTTTTGAATTCATTAGTACATTGTTTTGGATGTCTGAAGACTGATTCAGGGTTTCAGGGTATGGGATGTATCCTGTTTCCTAAACCCTTATTTCTCTCTGTAGTAGTAATACAATAATTTTGGATGAAAACAAAGTATCTAAATTCCTCAACTGGTGAAAGGCCATTTCCTACATATTGTAGGTGAAATTAGTGGGTAGTATGCTAACCAGGCAGACTTTGGTCTGCCCCTGGTAATTGATGGAATTCGTTAGCTGAAAGTAGGTATTCAATTGTATTGTGCTCTTTAATGTGGTCTTAACTTACATGCTATAATTAGGTTAAGAGGACAGGATTTTCAGAAATTGTCTTCTGTAAGCAATATTCTGTTACAGATACAAGAGCTTACTCAAATTTTGTGCTTTTTATTCATTTTAGGAAAAAGTCCCTACAATCAAATCAAGTAGCCTTAAGCAGAAGATTTCTGTGCTCAAAGATATGAGGGAGTGCCATCCTTTTCCAAAGCAGGGCTAGGAACTTTGGAAATCAAATTTAGAAACTGAACATCATTTGGTGTCTGTTTCAGCCTCTGCATGAGGTCTCCTGACCTGACTGTTTTAATTTCCCTGTGGGGGAGTGTGGGTCTCATAATCCAGTGAGCCATGGGAGAGTTGGTGCTGAGTCAAGCAGGAATTTATTCCAGGCTCCCTCATATCCTGGCTGCTTGACCTTGGAGACGTTACTTCACTTCTTTGAGACTCAGTTTCTCCATTGTTAAAATTCAGCTAAGATTATATCCAAACTTAGAGGATTATCGAAACATTAATTGAGTTAATTTATATAACTGGTGAAAAAAATGGACACTTTATTTATTAAATAATTAGTAAATTAAATATTATTGCTCTATCTGTGATAGAAATAGTAAGTTTGACCAGTAACCTTAATTATTCTGTACCTGATTTTCTTTTTCTGTTCATGTGGCAATGGCTAATTATTTCATGTCCCTTTATTCATATGTGTTCTTATTAATTAATTCTTTAGTGAATAGGCATCAAAGCAGTTATGTCTGTCTTTACTTAGCCAACTGAAAATTCAGAGTTGTTTATATTTCTTTCCACTGAGAAAAGGGCAATGCCAATTTATATGAAATACTCTTATTTTAGCTTTTTTAGTTTAGTATTTGGGCAATTTTCTTGATTCAAATAATGTTTAATATTTTAAACAGTCACCATCCATATATGAAAATGTATAAAACATTTCTCATTTCTGAACAAATATTCCAGCGAGTGTGGACTTTTGACCCAGGGAGTTCATCATTCATTTCTATCACTTTGGAATGAGAAAGAAACCAGTATGGCCACATCCCATTTATTCTTCACTTAATGAAGTGATACATAAGAAAGCAATTGTTGACACTGTTTATAAGTCATAGTTTTTGATGGCTTCCTTAGTTCAGTCTATAGAACAGAAGGGAATATTTAAATGAAAAAGAGAAACAGAACAGAAGAAATAGCCGTGCATCTGTTCCTTAACTGGCATATTTTTTTTTAAAGATTTTATTTATTTATTTGACAGAGAGAGATCACAAGTAGGCAGAAAGGCAGGCAGAGAGAGTGAGAGGGAAGCAGGCTCCCTGCCGAGCAGACAGCCAGATGTGGGACTCGATCCCAGGACCCTGAGATCATGACCTGAGCCGAAGGCAGCGGCTTAAACCACTGAGCCACCCAGGCGCCCCTTAACTGGCATTTTAAATGATTTTGAGAAATAAAAAATGGGATTACTTGGATCGGTGTTTATTAATTGAAATGGGTGTGTGTGTGTGTGTGTGTGTGTGTGTGTGTGTGTGTGTGCATATGGATGTGTGAAAAACATTTATAATTATGGAGATACTAACAGAATTCATTTCACCAAATGAGAGATGCAGTAGCTTCCTCACTCATCTTCCTGCTTCTGAGCTTGCATCTCATTTTTTATTATCAGAATGGTACCGGAGTCTATCTAAAACATAGGCCAAGTCCTGTCACTACTCAGTTGGAAACCTTCCCCATTGCACTATGAGTAAAAGTCAAAGTTCTCATAATGGTCAACAAGGTCCTATACTCTGCCATCTCCTTAGGTCCAGGGAACTGGGATGAGCAAGGACACCAGTTCCTGAGTTTCAAGCTGATAACCCACCTCTACAGTGTGACTCGGCACTATAAAGTCACGTGCCACTTCATTTCTGAATTTTATTCCAGTTCTTTATCAGCTCTAGGGTCCAAATCTAAATCCTATTGCATTTGGAAGAGGCCATGACAATAAAACTTATTCCCCGGTAGGTGCCATTTTCCCTTCCTCCCACCTCCACTTCTCCCCACTCCACATCAAAGAGCATCTGTATATACGTATAACTTTCAGACCAATGACAGCAGGACACATGCTCCCATCTCCCTGAATAATATCATTGCTGCCTGACGTCTTCTTGCTGGGCACTTAGGACTTCCAGACAAACCCCCAAATATTGGGTGTAGTTCTGATTAGATTTTAGTTTACTGTTTAGTTTGTTCTTTATATTGTTTGCATTTTCAAGCTCTAAGCTCTGCAAATAATTGCCCTAAACCATGTTAGTAATGTGCACTCAGCCTAGGGACAATTTCATGTACATCCCATTAAGGCTGCTTCTTGAGGATCTAGGATGATTTAAGTGTTCTGAAACACAGAAAGTACTGGTGTTAGAGGGTGTTTGCTGTTTTGGAGCAGTAAGCAAATCTCTTGCATCTTTGTGGTTATATAACAAAATTCATAAAGTTTTGAATGGACATTAGCTTTTTCTTTGTTATTTTACATAACCCAGGTCAGAAAAAAATGCATAAATTTTTGTTGTTGTTATAATTGCTGTTTTCGTGTAAGGGAAGTTTTCTCGTTTACCTGCATCCAAGTTGCTTCATGAATATTCAGCTGTTGATGGAGCTGCAAGCTAATATCTACGGAAATGAACTCATTAATAGTATTTTCCTGGCTCCTACTTGGTTCATGAAGTATACAGACTATGATATTTCCTATTTCATTTTCCTCTTGGCTTTTGAAACATAGTGGGATTATTGATAATAATTGTTATCCCAGATTTTCAGTTATTTTTTCTCATATTTCCTGAGTGTATAAGCAAAATCTTTCAGATATTTGCCTTTTTAAATATTGTTAATGTATTTTTACAAAGCAAATTATGAATAAAAATTATAAGTGGCTTAAAGACAAAATAAATATATTTTACATATTTATACATATATGATGTATCCTGTTGTTAATGCATTGATTATCACATGTTGTATAAAAGACTGATTCTTCTTGAAGGTCTTTCAGAGATTAAATGTACTGTCATTTAATGAGAATAACATCTGGCAAGTATATTTGGTGATATAAAATAGGAAAAATTAGTAGTTCTAGCTAACAGGGATATATTGGTTTTTGAGGTAATAGTTGCTTCACAAATATTAATTTATTTAAACTTTGCATGAAGGCTATAAGAATAAATACCATATTATTCTCATTTTACAGATGTTGGGACTGCATCAGGGAGGTAAATTTACTGGTGAGATGTCTTGTATCTAGCATTTGGTAGACCTGGGGTTTGAATCCAGGCAGACTGGCTCCAGAATTCAAACTTTAAACCACCTCACATTCTTTCTTTTTTTTTTTTTTTATGTTGACAAAGTCTGCAAACTGGACTGTCTGTTGTCTCAACACCTGTGCATTCCTTCCCCACTGACTGAAAGTACCACTTGCTTCATGGGGCATCTGGGTGGGTCAGTTGGTTAAGCCTCAGACTCTTGATTTCGGCTCAGGTCATGGTCTTAAGGTTGTAAGACTGGGCTCCAGTGGGGCTGTGGGCCAGCATGGAGTCAGCTTGAGGATTCTCTCTCTCCTCCTCCCTCTGCCCCTCTCTCCTCTCCCCTGTGCATGCTCGCAAGTGCGCTTTCTCTATAATGAGTAAATTAATTAAAAAAAAATAAAGCGCCACCGGTTTCAGATACAGAATTCCCTCCTACTCAGAGTGTTTTCTGGGCTCTCTTCTGTTCCACTGATGTGTACTAGCCCCAAACTAACTGTTAACATTACTATACATTAGTTCCTTTTAGAAATAGAGTTCAAATAGAATGAAAATGGAAAGGAAACAGAACTACAGACTGAGAAGTGGATGGTATGTTGAATATCTAGACATGAAGAAAGGAGAGAAGGGGGTATGGTAAGTCGGAAGGAGCAAAAGGATGTTGGTAGAAAAGTCATATGTGTCTTAAGGATAGGAATGAACAATTTTAGGAGTTCTGAAGAAAAGGTAAAATAGATACAGAAATTTCTAAATAAAAAACGTTCTTTAAATTAGTTCAAGCATACATGTATCATGAAGCAAATTTAAAAAGCCTTTCTTCTCTACCTTGTGGGATTTTATAGTGAGCTAGAACAGAGTGTGAAAAAAAAAAAAAAAGAGGTCTGGATACCAGGCAGAGATGAATCCTTGTGTTGGGATCCTCAAGTCATTTCTCTGGGTTGTTTTCCAGCACTAAATACTTTTCCTTCCCTTGCTGCTACATTTCCTTTTCATGGGAACTAAATTCTCAAATAATGACTTAAACAGGAATAGTGTTCTGCACTTTAAATTTGGGAAATGACCAGTTTCCTGTGCCAGAGAAAAATTTGTGCTTGAGAATATTATCTATATAGTGTGCTTTGTACTTCCTGCTTAGCCTTTTCTTTCATTGTGCTGTGTTTTTTAAGTTATCTGATATCACTGTGAATTCCTGAGCAGCACAATATGAAGTATTATATTAGAACCACAATAGTCTCCTGGCATCTCTGACTAAATATTTGTGCAATATTAAAAATAAGTTAATTGAGCCGGCATTTTATTGAGGAAACATTTTCACAAGTATGTTCTTATAAGTTTATGAACGGCCCTTGGTAATTCATTTTATCCCATATCAATCACCAACACCGGAAACATACTTTTATCTTATTAAATGGCACCCAAAATTCTGAGATATTGGAAATACCCTTTTTTGTTATTAATTCAGAATGTAATGAAAGGTTCATTATTTTCATCTGACTTTGAGCTCTTTTACAAATATTATGACTTGTAATACATAAAGGAATAGATTTTAATTTTTGTTCTATAATCTCGCCTAATGTGCCATGTTTGTTTAATGGTTCTCTTGGTGCTATAAAGAGTTGATAGCATTCAGAAGAGCTAAGGCAGCTCCAAGGATATTAGTCTTCTTTTCTGTACCTGACTTTTCTGTAGAACTTTTTTCAGATTGGCCTGTCATTTTACTTTATTTTAAACTATTAAATATTTTTTTAATAAAGTGACTTTTGGCAATAAATTTCTCTTGGCTTATATATTCCAAGTGTCATTTGATTCATGATGATCTTGTGTTCCTTATATTGTTTTGGGTGATTGATGTCTTTTTCCGGAATGGTCAGTGATACACCAAACTTCAGGAAAAAACCAACTAAATAAATAAGATTAAGAAGACATGGAGAAGCAACATGAGGGGTTAGGGGGATAGGAGAAGAATAAATGAAACAAGATGGGATTGGGAGGGAGACAAACCATAAATGACTCAATCTCACAAAACAAACTGGGGGTTGCTGGGGGGAGGTGGGATTGGGAGAGGGGGAGGGGGTTATGGACATTGGGGAGGGTATGTGCTATCGTGAGTGCTGTGAAGTGTGTCAACCTGGCGATTCACAGACCTGTACCCCTGGGGATAAAAATACATTATATGTTTATATAAAAAAAAAAATTTGGAAGGGGAGGCGAACCATAAGAGACTATGAACTCTGAAAAACGACCTGAGGGTTTTGAAGGGTCAGGGGTGGGAGGTTGGGGGAATAGGTGGTGGGTAATAGGGAGGGCACGTTTTGCATGGAGCACTGGGTGTTGTGCAAAAACAATGAATACTGTTAACGCTGAAAAAATAAATAAAATGGTTAAAAAATCTAGTAAAAGAAAAAAAAAAGAAGTGCCCAATGTTTATAGTCTGCTGTTTTGAAACCCCTCAGAGCTAATCCTCCTCAACACACCTATAAACACCTACCACACACCTATGCAGATACAGGATGTCTCATAGGCAGGGAATGCAGCCAAGGTTCTGAGCCTTGGTTTCCTCACACATTAAATTAGGTTAATAATAATAGTACTTTGGGATGTTTGGGTGGCTTAGTTGGCCGAGTCTCTTCAGTCATATTTTCTACACATTTCAGAAATTTAAAAGCTAACAAATGCAAAGAAGGTAGAAAAAATTAATTCAAGACCAAACTGTAAGGTGTTTATAGAGACTGCAGCCTATCTATCATCCTTGAGAAGACTTAGAGCACAAAGTACTAAGAAAAGTTGAACAATGTATGTGGAGTAAGGCCACACTATGGCTTTGATTTCAGTGATGTGCTACATGATCTTGGTATGGACAGAACTCACACAGGCTGATAAAGTAAAATGACAGGCCCATCTGAAAAAAAAAATGTAAACTTTATGTGAGAATTAACATCTAATATAATTGTTAATGCCTTGGAAAAACAGACGTTAAGTCAATAGGCTCCGGTTTTCTTCGTGCTTTTTCTTCAAGCTTTTTCTCTTCTCTTCGGGGGAATTTTTCACTCTAATACTTTGAGACCAAGTGCCATTTTAAAACTTAGAACTCTAGGGGCTCAGTCAGGGGACCATGTGACTTGATGTCAGGATGCTGAGTTCAAGCCCCTTGTTGGGTGTAGAGATTACTAAAAATAAGCAAACTTTGAAAATAAAATCAAATAGAAGTTAGAAGTGTGGAATTGTAAGGGCCTGGTTGGCCAGAAAGCGCCATTTCCTTGTGGTCTTGGGTTGACCCTGCCCCTCCCAGAGGAACTTGCTTGCAGGCCCCGTATATGGGGGCGGGCCAGGTTGGATGGAGACATCCAATCAGTGGGGTACACATATATTTGCTGTGGTGAATTGGGATTCAATTGGCCACCCCTATTGCTGACCCAGGGTGACTGTGCAGTTTTCCTTGTGTGTTGCATTCTCATTGGCCACCTGTGTGTGGGCCAGGCTCAAGCACCTCTATAAAGGTTAGTCTGTGAGGCAGGGGAGTAGTAATCGTCTTTGGGGTAGTAGTGGTAGCGTCAAAGTCGTTGGCGGCAGCATGGGGTCCTTGGGACCAGCATTGTCCTGAGCATTGTAATCGTGGGGAGCTGAGCATCATGAACTTCACCGGGGAGCTGGGGAGCGGCCTCGCCGCCTCCCTCGCCGGGGAGCGGCCTTCCCACCTCCCTCGCCGTGGAGTGCCCTCGCCGCCTTGCTTCCCCGCCTCCCTCGCCGCCTCAACGCCTCACTGGGGAGCAGCCTGGCCTCACCTTGCCTTGCCTCGCCGGGTAAGGGGAGCGGCTTGGCCTGGCCTCGCCTCGCCGGGTAAGGGGAGCGGCTTGGCCTGGCCTCGCCTCGCCCGGTAAGGGGAGCGGCTTGGCCTGGCCTCGCCTCGCCGGGTAAGGGGAGCGGCTTGGCCTGGCCTCGCCTCGCCGGGTAAGGGGAGCGGCTTGGCCTGGCCTCGCCTCGCCGGGTAAGGGGAGCGGCTTGGCCTGGCCTCGCCTCGCCGGGTAAGGGGAGCGGCTTGGCCTGGCCTCGCCTCGCCGGGTAAGGAGAGCGGCCTGGCCTTGCCTCGCCTTGCTTCGCCTGGTAAGGGGAGCGGCTTGGCCTGGCCACGCCTCGCCTCGCCTAGCCACCTCGCCTTGTAAGGGGAGCGGCCTGGCCTGGCCTCGCTTCGCCTCGCTTGGTAATGGGAACCGCCTCGCCCTGTAACGGGAACCTCCAGAGTCGGTGTCCTTGTTGTGGTCGCCTCTTTGTAAGAGAGGGCCCCCACTGGTTGGTTTGATTTTCAATGCATGGTGGAAGTAAAGCTTTGCTTGACTTTCACTTTGTGTTGGTTTTTGTCCTTTGATCACGGACCCTAACAGAATGATTACTATTAAAGAAAGCTTTATAAAAGGTAACAGGGCCTTGGCAAAACCTCAAGATTATGTGCTGAAAATTTAAAGGGCCACAGAGATTTCTAAGTCACAAAAATCAGTAAAATGAATTTTATATAAATTAGATGACAACATTAGTGTTGAGAATAAAAAACAATTGCCATTTAGTTTTGGTCTGGGGGCAACAGGGCATAGTGGTGACTGCAGCCAGTGAAGGGAACTTGTGGTTGCTTTTGCTCCAGGCTATTGTTACCATTCAGGAATGTGGAACCTGTGTTGATTTTTTTTTTTCCCTAGCATTTGAAGAGGGACTGTAATGATTGATTTTTATGTAAATGTTTTTATTTCCTTAAATGGTAGCAGTTGAAAAATATTTTAACCAATTGTGTTATGTTCAAAATACCTCTACTGCTTTCTATCTCCGCTTTAGACTTAACTCACTGCCTTAAGTCAATGGAAGTTAAATATCCAAGAAAGATGGCTATTATTTATCTTTTATGGGCTGAGCGGTGAGGATGAGACCTAGGAATTGAAATCACAAAAACACACAAGAGAAAACCAAAAACTTAACAAAATAACAAAAATTGGCAAAAAACACACTTCAGAAAAGCTTGGTATGCTTTGAAATCACTTAATAAGTATTCTGATTCTTATTCTCCTTTCCATTTTATGCATCTCTGAGATTCCATTGATCATGGTTTTGGTTTTTCCTTCATCTTCTGTCCATTTTCACTAGTGGCTCTCTAACCACCTATTAACCATCCTTAAAATCTTGTGCCTTGTATGTGGTTAGATTACCAATTACATGCTGATCCTTCATGAATTCTTGCCCCCGAGAAGTCCTGAAGAGCAGAATTCTGTCATGCTGCCTTTTAACACATTGAGGTCAAACAGAAGACACTAAATAATGTTTTAATTATCCTCAAATCCTGGAGAAGTTTCAGCCAAGGAAGTTTAAAAAGTATGGTTGTATGGTGAAAAATGATCTTCGTCTAGATGTTGGTGATGTTAATTTTGAAATAATAGTTGTTTTGAGAAAGAATAAAACATCCTTTTGTGGGAAATTGAGTACATATTGACAGGCTCTCAACAAATAGGATGTAATAAATCCTTTTGCTTCTGAATCATGAAAAAACACCAACATTCCAAGATTTTTTCCTCTGGATATTGACATACTAGTTGGTATCCCTGTGATCTTTTTAGGCATCTATCTGAGTAACCCAGGGTGACATGTATTTTCCTTTAATGGTTTGTAGAGAGATAGATGCCCAAGAGGGTTAGTCTTCAGTGCTACTGAACGAGTGACAAGTGATTTATTATTCTCTGTTTTTGGAGCTTTGTATGGGTGGAATGTTGTCATGGTAGTCTAGGGACAAACTAATATCTGTTCCAAAAGATGAAAACATGCTGCCCATACATTTTCTGTAGCGTTATATAGTCTGATGGAGGACAGACATGCAAACTCCAAGTATTTTATAATTGTTGTTCATCGTGTCTGAGTTGAAACTACACAACAAAGGGAGCTTTAAAAAATCCGCTTTGTTTGAAAGGAACTTTAAATTCTGCCTAATAATTTTATAAAAATGTGGTGGACTTTTTACTTATAATCTAACAAAATCATTGAAATAAGATATATGGAGAAATATGGGACATTGCTTAAAACCCAGGAAGCCAGAAAAAATTGTTTTTATCATGTAGCCCAGAGATGTTGATAATGCAGAAGCTTTTAGTCTCAAATTTGTGAATTTCCTTAATAATGCTATAGGTATTTTGGGATTGTATATACCAGGGGCGCTCAACTGCAGCACTGTGGGGGTGCTGAGTCATGGCAATGTGGAGAGACATTTTTGGTGGTTGCAACTGGGATGGTAGTTGCTGTTAGCATCTAGTCAGTGCAGGCCATGAAACACTTAAACATCCTACATGTACAGGACAAGCCCCACAACCAACATTTTTCTGGCACAAGTGTCCAGAGTGTTAATATTGAGGTACCCTGGTATATGATGATGAAAAAGAAAAGTGATTGTATGATATTCTTATATTCTAAGTTGCTGATGATTAGCTGTATTCTAATAGCTGGGAAGATAATACACTAAGGGAATTAATACTACACAGTCTGGTGATCTTTAGAAACAAAGACCCTCTAGTGAAGAAAATATTTTTTACTTATACCACTAAAGTTATTGAGTGCTTACCAAGTGCCAGGCATTGTTGGGAGACACGGGGGAAACCCGAGTGAACAAAACAGGTAGACTGCCTTCACAGAGCTCTGGTATAAAGGTGGGGGACTAGTAAACAAATACATAAAATGGGACATGGAGGAGCAGGTAGTGCCATAGGGTAGATAAAGTAGAGTAATGGGGTAGGTAGGTAATGATGGGGGGTGGGAAAGGGAACACTTAGACTGGATGGCCATGAAAGACCTGAAGCTTAGGAGTGAGTGACAGTAGGAGGCAGCCAGATGAAGAGGGTTTTAGGCTGAGGAAGCAGGTTGTGAAAAGGTGCCAAGGTGGAAGTAGGCGTGGCTTGTTGGGGAGGCACAGAGAGGTGGCTGTGGTTGGGCAGTGGCCCAGAATGGGGAAGCTGGGATGAGACAGAATATGAGAGGAGGGAGGGGCCAGATCATGCTCATTTCTTTTTTAGGTTGAGAATATTCCATCTTTTGGATGTATTTATCCATTCACTTACTGAAGGACATCTTGATTGCTTCCCACTTTTGTCATTAATGAATAGAGCTGCTGTGAACTGGCAGGTGCAGGTTTTGTTATGGATAAATTTTCAGCTCATTTGGGTAACTTCTAAGGAACACGATCACTGAATTGGCATGGGGAGAACATTTATGGTAAGAATATGCCAAACTGTTTCCCAGAGTGGCTGTATCAGTTTGCATTCCCACCAGCAATGAGTGAGTGTTTCTGATTATTCCCCATCCTGCCAGCCTTTGGTACTCTGAGTATTTTGGATTTTGTCCTTTCTGATAGGTGTGTAGTATCTCATTGTTGTTTTAATTTGTAGCTGCCTAATGACACAAGATTTGAACACCTTTTCATATGCCTATTTGCCATGAGTATATCTTCGGTGAGGTGTCTGTTCAGTTCTGCCCATTTTTTAATTTCATTGTTGACTTTCTTATTGTTGAGTTTTACTTTGTACATTTTGGACTATGATTCTTTATCACATGTGTCATATAATTCTTAGGGAAATACTTTCTGGTTTGTGGCTTCTCTTCTCATTCTCTTGTCATCACAGAGGAAAAGTTTTTAATTTTAATGATGTCTGGATTGTCAATTATTTTTTTTCATGGATCATGCCTTTGGTGTTACATCTAAAAAAGTCATCACCATATGTGGGGTCACCTAGAAAATTTCCCCCTATGTTAATTCTAGGCACTTTAGGGTTTTGTATTTTATTTTTGGTTCTGATCCATTTTGAGCTAATTCTTCTGAAGGATGTAAGGTCTGTGTCTAGATTTTTTTTTCTAATCTTTTTACATGTAGATGTCCAGTTGTTCCCAGCACTGTTTGTTAGAAAGACTATCCTTTCTCCATTGTATAGCATAGCCTTTGCTCCTTTGTCAAAGCTTAGTTGACTATATTTGTGTGAGTCTGTTTCTGGGCTCTCTGTTGTATTTCATTTATCTATTTGTTCTTTGACCAATTCCATACTGTTTTGATTATGGCTTTATATTAAGCCTTGAAATCCAGTAGTGTCAGTCTTGTGACTTTTTCCTTATTTTTTTAGTACTGTTTTTACTATTCTGAGTCTTTCATTCTCCATATAAACTTATAATCGTTTTGTTGATATCCACCAAAGAACTTGCTAGAATTTTGATTAAAGTTGTGTTAAATCAGGTTGGGAAGAACTAGCATCTTGACATTATCGAGTCTTCCTATCCATTAATGTGGACTGCCTCTCTCCATTTATTTAGTCTCTTTTGGTACATTTTTATCAGAGTTTTGTGGCTTTCCTCCTGTTGTACATATTTGTTAGATTTATACCTAAGTATTTCATTTCTGGAGGTGCTAATGTAAATGGTATTCTGTTTTTAATTTCAATTCCATTTGTTCATTGCTGGCACAGAGGAAAGTGAGTGAATTTTGTATATTAACCACGTATCCTGCAACTTTGCTATAATTGCTTCTAAGTTCCAGGAGGTTTTTTGTCAATTCTTTTGCATTTCCCACAGTGACAATCATATCGTTTGTGAACAAAGACAGTTATATTTTTCCTTTCCAAACTATAAGCCTTTTACTTCCCTTTTTGTCTTACTGTATTAGCTAGGAAATGGAGGACAATGCTGAAAAGGAGTGGTGACAGGAGACATTCTTGCCTTGGTCCTGATTGTAATGGGAAATTTTCTAGTTTCTCACCATTATATATGATGTTAGCTGTAGGGTTTTTTTAAAAGTTTTTTTTTTTTTTAATAATGTTGAGGACATTCCCTTGTATTCTTAGTTTACTGAGTATTTGTCATGAGTGGGTGTTGGAATTGTCAGATGCTTTTTTCTTCATCTTTTGATCAGATCGTATGATTTTTCTTTTTAGATTGGTAATGAGATGGATTTCATTAACTGATTTTAGAATGTTGAACCAGCTTTGCATACCTATGGTAAATTCCCCTTGGTTGTGGAGTACAATTGTTTTTAGACATTTTTGGCTTTTACTTGTTAATATTTTGCTTAGAACTTTTTTTTAAAGATTTTATTTATTTATTTGACAGACAGAGATCACAAGTAGGCAGAGAAGGAGGCAGAGAGAGGATGAAGCAGGCTCCTTGCTGAGCAGAGAGCCAGATGCTGGGCTCGATCCCAGGACCCTGGCATCATGACCTGAACCGAAGGCAGAGGCTTTAACCCACTGAGCCACCCAGGCGCCCCTGCTTAGAACTTTTTAAAAGATTGTATTTATTTATTTTACAGATAGAGATCACAAGTAGGCAGAGGCAGGCAGAGAGAGAAGAGGCAACAGGCTCCCCACTGAGCAGAGAGCCTATGTGGGGCTTGATCCCAGGACCCTGAGATCAAGACCTGAGCCTAAGGCAGAGGCTTTAACCCACTGAGCCACCCAGGTGCCCCACTTAGAACGTTTATACTTATAAGAGATATTGGTCCATTATTTTCTTGTGAAGTCTTTGGTTTTGGTATTAGGATGATGCTGGCCTCATAAAACAAGTTAGGAAATGTTTCTTCTACTCCTGTTTTCTGAAAGAGATTGTAGAGACTTGGTATAATTTAAATGTTTGGTAACATTTAATAATAATTTTTTTCAATTGTGTGTAGATATGTTATTATTACAGTAAGTTCGTTGCTCAGTTTTAGCACCTAGCTTCTATTACGCTGAATATGTTTATTATGTTTATTGCATATCGTCTGCCTCCTCCCACTAGAATAAGAGCAGAAATTCTTGACTATTTTGTTTATTGATATGTTTTATATACCTAAAACAGTGGTTCTCAACGTGTGCTTTGCAGGTTTTTGGGGTTTTGCAAAAATCCTTTTGGAGAATATATAAGGTTAAAGCTATTCTCGTGGTAATACTAAGAGTTTATTTGCTTCCACCCCCCCCAACCCGCTACTGTGCTGTTGCTTACACTGGTGGGGGAAAATCAGTCAGGTGTAAAACTGCTGATGTTTTAGTGTGAATCCAGCAGTGGCACCAAACTCTACTAGTAGCCATGACATACTTCCTGGTCCTCACTCATGAGGGAGTGACAAGGGGATACCAATTTCACTTAAAGCTGTAAAAATTACGAGTTTTATTAAGTCCTGACTCTTGAGCATGTGTCTTTTTAATATTCTGTGTGATGAAATGGGAAGTATACCTAGTACTTCTGCTCATACTCAAAAATATGGTTGTCTCCAGGGACTAGAATTTGTGATTGAGTTGCTATGGAACATTATATTTACTTGAAATAACAACTGTGAGATAAACTATGTTTCAGTTTCCTGGCATTCAGGCATTTGGCAGATAGTTTTTTTCCAAAAAGGATGAAGTAAGCTTGTCACCTCAAGGAAAACAACTGATAGTATTTGCTGATGATGATAAATTCAAGTTTGCAAGTGAATTTTGAGTTTTGGAAAATTTATGAGTTCGATACTTTCCTCATACTTACAGATTTTTCTAATGAGTTGGATACTGATACTATTGTGATGTGGGTTTTCTTTGATATTAAATAAGAAAATGTGTTAATATCTTTAAGATATGTTTAACTCCCAGTGAATCATTGCTAAAATACCTTATAGCATCAAGCATATATAATAGATCTCTTCAAACTGCAGATAGATCAGTTGGTGTTAATGCAACAGTGTGGAGAGGTCACTGATATGGTTGGTTTCAGATTAAAAATCATGACTACCCTTTAAGAAATGACCTGAGATTTGGTGTTGTATTAAAGAAGAATATCCACAACTATCTGAAAATGTTATAGCAATGAACATGTCTGTGTGACTTTTAAGAGTGATCTGCTGTGCATGCCTGATGGAAAGAGTGGGAAGGACAAAAAATGAGTTGAAAGAGATAAATTAGTACATCAGAATTATAAAGTAAACTGGTACATTCTGAGAATAAAATTCGTCATGGAGTTTGCCTTACCCTTTGAGCAAGCAGTGGCCCAGATGGACAGACATGGAGGAAGGGAATTGCTGTCTTGTCTCTATCCTCATGAGTTTTCTTCCTCCTTTTACTTTCTTGGTAGCACATTTGTGACATTTTTAGCTTTCTTAAGCTTTAATTAATATATGGCATTTACCCTGTTTTACCAAAGATATGGTAGGAAAAAAACAATACAGAAGAAATTGAAGAGGAGATGACGAGTTCTGTTCTTGGTGTAGGGAAAGAAAAGCCCCTGACTGCAGCGAATCTAGGAATGTGTTGTGTAATCATTGTTAGGGGAATGCTGGCAAACTGAGTTCATGCTAACACACCTGCAAGCTGGAAGGTACAAGAAGGGGCAACTGTGAGCCTCACCTCTTCCAACTTCCAAATGCAGTGTAGTCTGTCTTAGCTCACTGGTCTCTGCATCTCCCTAGGCTTTAGACATTATTATGCCCCATTTATGCAGCCCATATTTGAGGTTCATGGTCCAAAGGGTATCCTCTGGTGTGATGATCAGGAGCACCAAGTGGCAGATCCAGAGGTTATTGTGCATAGAGGGAGCTGACATAGTGTTTGAAAATGAAGAAGAAATAACGGAACCCATTTTTGCTATTGAGACTCACTCACTTGTTTTTTCTTCACAGTCTGTTTCTTTCATCTTTGGAAGAATGAATTCCCAGGAGTGTTCATCAGATGTGGTCTCTAGACCGAATGCATCAGAATCATCTGGTGAACTTACCCCTGGGTCCTCAACTAGTCTGCTGAGTCAGACCTTCTGGGGATAGGGCAATCTACAATTAGAAGAAACTCTCCAGATTTCATGCACCATAAAAAGCTTGAGAACCACTGGCATTATAAGTTCTTCTGGTACTTATTTTCAGTGTATTCGTATCAAAGTGAAGATGACCTAATTCTGATGAAACTCTGGACCAAAGGGAATTAATGAATGCAGAGATAAAACAGCATATGAAATCCCTCATGTATTTTTGTATTTAGGGTATTAATGCTTCTTTGACTGATTGGAGAAAAATTAAATGCTCCAATTACAAAATCTGAAAGGACTTTGTAGATGCTGGTTGTTACAAGAGGATTCTGAAAACACGTTATTTTTCTTTATCTTAAAGAGGTAGACTTACGTGTTTTGTCCAGTATGTCAGATTTCATGATTTTGTGCTCTAGGCAAACTATCTGAAATCTGACTGAACTGTGTATATAAAATCAAGCTCTTAGGAAGATAAATGCCTCATCAGAAATGTTAACAATTTCCAGGTTTTCTTTCATATACAGCTAAACAAAAAGTTCCATGTTGTCCCAGAGGCTAAGAAGATAAAAAGTCAGGTGAAGAAACAGTTTACTTTCTTAGTTTGTATGTGCCTTTCTAACTCCTATTTTGATTCATTCGTACTGTCTCCTTACTTTAATTCATGGGCTTCAGAATGTGACTGAGTTCAGCTCCTAGGAAAAGGTTTATAAATGTAGAGGTGAACTTTCGGTTTTACTTGCATGGGAGGTTACCTGTTTACTGTGTGGTCAACATGAAATGTAAACTAGGCGACTACACCACCATGTTATTTTAAAACTAAGTGGAAAGAACTGATGGAGCCTTTTTGATAAGAGCGTACAAAACCAAATCTAAAATTAAAAATGAGACTGATAGTGATTAAAACGGGCAAAGTCAGAAAATTTGAAATCTCTTTTCATGAGCAATTTTACTGAACTCTAGATAATAGTTCAAAAATCACATCACATGTTTCCAATTAAAAAGACAAAGTGCCCTCCATTCCTTTCTTATTAAGTTTATTTAATTCAGCTGAATTATTTCATTCTGTTGAGGCTGTTAGTACTGATGTGGCTTTGTAGTTATAGACTGAAACATGAACTGATTGACTCGGATATAGAGAGGGGTTTGAAGCTAATGCTAGGAATGAGGTCCTATGGCTCATTTGTTTTGTTTCTTTTAAATAGTTTTGCTTTTCTTTTTACTAATGTTGCCGTATGCTCACAGCCAAATATTCTGTGCATAAGGAGGCATACAAAGGTCACTTTAACCACTGCTGCATTTTGATATGTGCTGCATATTTTTTCTTAGTATGGATGCACACTGCCATTTCACAAATATATTTATGCTTATATACTTGCATGTAATATGTATATGTGCGTACATATATGTGTACACCTATCAAGAACGCTGTTTGATAAATTTGTTCATGACACAATATTTTATAGACATCTGTCTATACATATTTCTATGAAATTTTTATCACATTCCATTTATGATTATAGTTCTGCATAGTATTTTGTAATTTGCATGTACCATAATATAAATGATTCCCTTTTAATGGGCATT
Organism: Meles meles; assembly: GCF_922984935.1. Taxonomy (NCBI): domain Eukaryota; kingdom Metazoa; phylum Chordata; class Mammalia; order Carnivora; family Mustelidae; genus Meles; species Meles meles. The sequence continues at coordinate 22,053 of NW_025721480.1, forward strand.
TAGGTTGTTTCCAATGTTTTCACTTTTGTAATTACTATTTCGTCTTGTTTGAAAGTTTTCTTGGGATAAATTCATGGAGGTAAGAATTTCTGGGTTAAAGGGTATGCCCATTTAAAAATTTGAGATATATGGTCAAGTTGTTCCCAGAAATGTGGTGCCATTTTATACCCCCCCCTTTTTTAGAGAGGGAGGGGTGAGGGGCATAGGCAGAGGCAGAGGGAGAAAGAGAAAGAGAATCTAAAGTTGGCTTCACACTCAGCCCAGAGCCTGATGGGTGGCACCATCTCACAACTCAGAGGTCAGGACCTGAGCTGAAATCAAGAGTTGGATGCTTAACCAACTGAGCCACCGAGGCGCCCCTGTGCCATTTCATATTCTTACTCCAATGTGCTTGAGGGTGATAACTGTGGAACGTTATGAGCAATACTGGGTTTTCTTAATCTCTTAAGTGTTTGTAAATATAGCATGTCAAAAATGGGATTCTTACTTTAATCTTCATTTGTTTGATATAGTATCCAGAGTTCCTTGGAGACTCTGTGTGCCCTGGGGATTGATGGGCTGTGTAATCATTCCCCAACTTGGCTGGTAGTGCTTGAAGTTCTTTTCTTTTTTTTTTTTAAGATTTTATTTATTTATTTGACAGAGAGAGGTCACAAGTAGGCAGAGAGGCAGGCAGAGAGAGAGAGGGAGAAACAGGCTCCCCACTGAGCAGAGAGCCCGACGCGGGCCTCGATCCCAGGACCCTGAGATCATGACCTGAGCCGAAGGCAGAGGCTCAAACCACTGAGCCACCCAGGCGCCCCAGTGCTTGAAGTTCTTAAGACAGACAAGAGAAACCATGATTTCACCTGGTTACTAGGTGGTTAATGAGCAATGTCTTGAAGACACAAGCCAGATTTACTGGATGGAAGGTCACTTCTCCTTTTCCTTCCAAAGTTTCTCTTTTAAGGCCCAATATAAATAGCTCTTTCCACTCTTTTCTTCCTTTGCTAAAATAATAGTTTACTTGGTCATGGGTCCAAGCTTAATTAATGACTTATTAAGGAGAGTCCAGATCTTTGAAATACTAAGGAAATGTTTTGCCTACCATAGGGCTTTGAAGAGCCCTGACCGGATCCCAGAAATACAAAATCTGGCTTTCTAAAATTTGGGAGGGGGTAGTTAAGAAGGAAGGGAAATTGTTTCATTCCTTCTTGAAGAGTCACTTTCTTTCTCTTTTTCTCTTTCATTCTCTTTTGGTCTTTGACTCCCTACTTCCTTCCCTCAGTCTATCTCAGTTCCAAAGAATCACCTTGGAATTTCTGACCCCCCCCTTTTTTTAAATTAGAAGTCCCATTTTTCATTAGATTTTGGTGTTTTGTTCTTCGCAAGACTTAGAAATTTAGGAAATTTTGACTCCTAACTGTTTACCACAGAACATTGAGATCGTGGTGGATAAATTTAGTTCATATATACATGATCACTTTTGGTCTTGCCCCCAAATTCTTTTTTTTTAAAGATTTTTTTTATTTATTTGACAGAGAGAGATCACAAGTAGACAGGGAGGCAGGCAGAGTGAGGGAGAGAGAAGGAGACTCGTCGCTGAGCAGAGATCCTGATGCGGGACTCGATCCCAGAACCCTGAGACCATGACCTGAGCCGAAGACAGTGGCTTAACCCACTGAGTCACCCAGGCACCCCTTGCCCCCAAATTCTGAAGGATATAATTCCCAGGGAGAAACCACTGTGAACCAGGGTTTCACCTTTTACAACTAAACTATTATTCTCAGGAGTTACTGGGTTTTTAAACTCTGGTTTCCTATAAAAAATTTAGTTCTAATCAACACCGTGTTATTTTATTAACCTAATGTTGCCTTCACAATATCTTTTTTTTTGTTTTTTTTTTTCATGCAGGTATTCTTACACTGAATAAACCAGTGTGCTGCATCAAAAATTGATCAAAATGTAACAGAAGAAACAGTGAAGGTGAGAAGAGGCACAGTCTGCCCTCAACCCAAGCACACATTCCCTTTTAGTTAAAATTTCTTCTGTGGGATGTTACTCTAGGCTCTTGAGCTTCTCCTCAGTTCCACTATAAGTTCTGTGCCAGTCACTTGTGTGGGCGACCCTGCGATAAAGGGAAAGAGGGTTTGGGAAAAGAAACAGAGTGATGATTACGTAGAGGCTTAGAGGACATGGAACAATTTTTTGCTGAGGCCTTTGGGCAGTTTGAAAAGAGGAAGAAAAACACATGACCAAGAACCTCAGTGTCTGTGAGGAGGGGGGAACAGAGCCCAGGGTGGGAGATTTGCCTGAGGTGGCTTAGGAAGGCAAGATGTGGACAAATGTGACTTCAATCTTTGATCACCAAAGAGTAAATGATTTGGGTTGTTCCGTGGTGCAGAAAATGTCTGCATAATGTCTTCAACTCAGAAACACATGTATAAGCCTTTCCTTTTAGGCTGCAGGAAAGGAAAATGATGAAGAGTTTTGTAAAGGGGGAGGAGGTAAATGAAAATTATATACACTACTGTTATTATTCATTTAAGCTGCCTAAATTATTATTGATGTTTATTTTTGGTGCTGATTTGCTGTTTTATTTTACAAAAAAAAAAAAAATTCCCAAGGATTTTTATAGGCTCTTCTATATTTTTATAAATTAAAAATGAACTTTCAAATTCTCTTACCATGGGAGCATTTTAGTTTGTGTGCTTTTGGTCCCAAGCAATAGACACTTATTATTCAAACAAGTTGAAGACACATCAGCTCTCATTTGGGGACTCCAGACAGAAGAGAAGGTTCAGGACCTGTGACTCAGGGAGGTGGATAAGATTGCCAGGTTCTGTCTAGCTCTTCACTTTCATCCAGGTTATCTGCTTTGCCCAGGGCTGGCTCTTCTCATCCCTGCAAAATGACCTTGTAGCTGTCCAAGCTATCACTTCCAGACACAGCACCTTTCCAGAGGGGAAGCTGTCCATTCCAGGATGCTGTTCCAGAGACCAAAGAAGCCTTTGCCCCCAAAAGCCTGCCAGCAAATCTGCCTGCACTATGTTACCTGCTGCCCATTCTCACTAATGGGTTGGGGACTGTCACGCTTGGATTTAGTTATTCGGGCTTTTCCTGAGAGCCAGGAATGGGTTCCTGGTTCCCAGAGCTGTGTAGGAGTAGAAAGGATGTCCAGACAAAATTGGTCCTCTGCCCTCCCTCTGCGTGGGTAGAAAGGATAAGCATGCCCTGAAATTTTCAGCTTGCAAAGAGAATACTATCCTCTCATGGACTTTTTTTTTTGACCTGCTTCATTATTGCACTTATTATATTTATTTGTAGATGCTGTTCTCAAATATTGAAGATATCCTTGCTGTACCTAAGGCATTTTTAAAAGGCGTGGAAGAATGCCTGCATCCAGAACCTAACACTCAACAAGAAGTGGGAACCCGCTTTCTTCACTTTGTAGGATCAATTTCTGTTTATTTTAGAAGCTCTGCCCCATCCCCCAGATTTTAAGGTTTAGCTTTTGGCACAGTAGCATGTGAGAACTCAGTGTAGAAGTAAAATGTGACACCGAAAGTTTGGGGTCTTTTAAGGCCAATGAAATCTTCCACTGAGAGCCAGGAAAGGGGTGAGGTCCTCACATCATCCATTTTATTCAGTGAAGAACAAACAGCCTTTTCTTTTTTCCAACAAGTTAGTTCTTGGCATCCTCTGTAGCTTTGAATCCTAATGAATATTCAGGCTGTTCATAATGAATGGATTTTTATGTTTCCCCCAAACATAGAGCATTTCCCTTTTGAGGCAGAAAATCCTTACTCTTACAATGGCTTGATGAGCCTTTTGTGAGTCAGAATGTTCCCTTGTTAATGGGCTGGTGACAAGCCTGCAGGTGAAGGAGCCCTGTCACTCTAGGTACACAGAAGCTTGTTTTTCAAGGGTAGTTTCTCAGAAGGTCGTACTGAGTGGTGCAGAAGAATAACCAGTCAGTCCTCCGTTGTTTCAAATTACACATCATGCTCGTGTAATCATTTTCGTCTCTTTGGACAGGATAGTTGAAATTATTTGTGCAATTGATTTATAAAGTAAGAAGTCACCTATAAAATGAAAATTATTTTCAGAACTGAAGGGCATTCATAGCAAAAAAAAAAAAAAATAGTGCTGCTATTTATAACATTCCACTGATGCCAATTTTCACCCACCTGAATTCCTCTCTGTACCAAAATGCCATACAATTGATGTTTTATTTAAAAATGCAAAAGAGTATTTTGTCACAGAAGTCAATTTTTGTTTATTTTTATTTCTATTTAGCCTTTAGAAAGTTAACGGTATGTAATTTTTAGGTCTGTAATTCTGTCTGGAGTGGGCAAAGCTGCATATGTTCTTTTTATAATCAGGAAATATTTCATAAAGGTACTTAATATTAAATGGAGAGAGGCTCCTTGGCGCAGGAAGATCAAGCCGTACTTTCCTTGGGTATGACTGGAAACCACGCATGTTTGTGTCCGCTTAATGCAGACTGTTCCTCTTCATGAATGAATTCACATCTTCTGCCAGCTGGAGCGTCTGCTGCCTTAGTCCAGAGCCTCACATGGGAATCTTGCACTCTGACATCCATTTCCTCAGTAACACACTATGAATCTGTCATCCATGAATTTAGCTAAACTATTTCTGAAGCGTATTTCCTTTTGGGTCATACCATCTCTTGAAATAAGTAACTCAAAATATAAGTAACTCAAAATATTTTTTGCTGGCTATATAAAATAGCACTCAGTGTTGCTTTCCAAATGTATGTCATGGAAATTCCAGAGGGTGTACTTCGGCTCTAATATTTGATCAATACATTTTCTGTGTCTTCCTCTTATTGGAGTTGCTTTGGTAGATACTAATCCTAGCTGCTGAGAGAAAAATCTAATGACAGAAGGATGCTTAGAGGTCATGATGGTGAAATTATTCCCTTTTTGAAAGTACCCCTTCTGTGGCAAATACGAAGGTTATTTATCTTGTTCCTACTTGATCTCTTTTAATGAAAGCTATAAACACTAGAAGATCTTTATGTTAACCCTGAATCTGCCTACCACTGCCCATTATGGATTGCCCTGCAATGTCCACCCAGTGGTCTTAGTTTTGTGTTTTGGAGCTACACAGTGTTGTAAGTCCCATTACACTATGACAGCTGTCTGAAAGTAGCTACCATTTCCTTACTTTATTATACTAACAAATGATTATTCTTGAAATGACCTCTCATACTTTGTCACAGAGAGTCTCATATTAGAGTAGAGTCTCCAGAGTCCATCATTATTTTAGTCACTTGTTGCTGAATATTCTCTTGTTTGTCCGTGTCCCTCCTAAGCACAGCTGTCCAGATTGGTGCATGTGAACTGCAGGGTACTAGGTCTCTCTATTCCTGCATGATCAGGCACATGCTTTTCCCTGTTCCTAAAATGCTTTCTTCCCTCACCTGCCTGGGAATGATGCATTCATCTCTCTCAACTTTGCTCAGATACTACTTTTTGTTTTTAAAGCTATATCTGAACCCTCTCAGGAAAGCTAAATAATCTCTTCTCTGTAATTTGCTACCATTTGGCTCATTTACTTAGTATTGCATACGTCATATTGGACTCTAGTTCGTATAACCTTTTTTCCTAGATTATTCTTCTTGAATCAGAAAATTGGTAAATGAAGTGTGCTTAGATACATACATAGAGTAGAGCTCCCAAAATATAGTAAACGCTTTGGACACATAAAATATGTTCGCAAACATCACACAGGTTGATCTTTCCAAATAGGTATTACCATGACTCTAACTTATCCTTATTCGAATTCACAGAAAGACAAGTTTCGTTTCTATGATGAATATTGTAGTAACCATGAGAAGGCACAGAAATTGCTTCTCGAACTTAACAAAATAAGAACAATCCGCACATTTCTTTTGGTAAGTATATATATGAGTGTTACCATACGCTGTGATTTGTTGCTAGGCTCTCTAAGGAACCAAGGACTAGCGTCAATGTGGTGCAAAAATTACTCATGGGACAATGCTTTAAATGTGTCCGGACTAGGAGACTAGAGTCCCAAAGGACCCTAATCGTAAGAAGGGAGAGTTGGCAGAAGCTCATGGATGGGAAAACACTGAAAATGGCCTCTCCTGGCTGACTATGAATTGTTTGTGAGAACCTCAGATTCTTAGTGAGATTCTTAGTGAGAGAAGACATTTATGCCAGAGTTCATCATCTTTTCAATTTCTTTTTGTCTTCCTCAATTTCTTTCATGAATACATTATAGTTTTCTGAGCACAGATTCCTTGCCTCTTTGGTTAGGTTTATTCCTAGGTGTCTTATGGTTTTGGGTGCAATTGTAAATGGGATCAGCCCTTTAATTTCTCTTTCTTCTGTCCTGTTGTTGGTGTATAGAAATGCAACTGATTTCTGTGCACTGATTTTATATCCCTACATTTTACTGAATTCCTGTGTGAGTTCTAGCAGTTTTGGAGTGGAGTCTTTTGGGTTTTTCCACATAAAGTATCCTATCTGCAAAGACTCAAGAGTTTCACTTCTTCTTTACCTATTAGGATGCCTTTAATTTCTTTTTCCTGTCTGATTATTGAGGTTAGTACTTCTGGTATTATGTTTAATAGCAGTGGTGATAGTGGACATCCCTTCTGTGTTCTTGACCTTAGAGAAAAAGTTCTGTTTTTCTCTGAGAACGGATATTGAGAATGGATATTTGCTGTGAGTTTTTCATAGATGGCTTTGATGATATTGAGGTATGTACCCTCTATCCCTACACTGTGGAGAGTTATGATCAAGAGAGGATGCTGTACTTTGTCAGACGCTTTTTCAGCATCTATTAAAAGTATCATATGGTTCATGTTCTTTCTTTTATTAATGTATCACATTGATTGATTTGCAGATGTTGAACCAACCTTGCAGCCGAAGAATAAATCCCACGTGGTTGTGATGAATAATCCTTTTAATGTACTGTTGGATCCTATTGGCTAGTATTTTGGTGAGATATTTTGCATCCATGTTCATCAAGGATATTGGTCTATAATTCTTTTTGATGGGGTCTCTGTCTGATTTTGGGATCAAGGTAATGCTGGTTTCATAAAATGAGTTTGGAAGTTTTCCTTCCATTTCTGTTTTTTGGAATAGTTTCAGGAGAATAGGTGTTAATTCTTTAAATGCTTGGTAGACATCCTTAGAAGCCATCTGGCCCTGGGCTTTTGTTAGCTGGGAGATTTTTTTCTTTTAAATGACTGCTTCAGTCTCCTTACTGGTTATGGGTATGTTCAGGTTTTCTGTTTCTTCCTGGTTTAGTTGTGGTAGTTTATATGTCTCTAGGAATTCATCCATTTCTTCCAGATTGTCAAATTTGCTGGTGAATAGTTGCTTATAATATGTTCTTATATTTGTTTGTATTTCTTTGGTGTTGGTTGTGATCTCTCCTCTTTCATTCGTGTTTTTATTTATCGGGGTCCTTTCTCTTTTCTTTTTGATAAGTCTGGCCAGGAGTTTATCAATCTTATTAGTTCTTTCAAAGAACCAGCTCCTAGTTTTGTTGACTTGTTCTACTGTTTTGTTTTTTTGTTGTTGTTTGTTTTTGTTTTTTTTTTTGTTTGTTTGTTTCCATTTCATTGATTTCTGCTCAGATCTTTATGATTTCTCTTCTCCTGCTGGGTTTAGGCTTTCTTTACTGTTCTTTCTCCAGCTCCTTTAGGTGGAGGGTTAGGTTGTGTCCTTGAGACCTTTCTTGTTTCTTGAGAAGGGTTGTATTACTATATACTTTCCTATCAGGACTCCCTTTGCTGTTTCCCAAAGATTTAGAACAGTTGTGTTTTCATTTTCATTTATTTCCATGATTTTTTTAAATTCTTTAATTTCCTGGTTGACCCATTCATTCTTTAGCATTATTCTCTTTAGCCTCTATGTATTTGAGTTTTTTTTTTCCAACTTTCCTCTTGTAGTTGAGTTCTAGTTTCAAAGAATTGTGGCCTGAAAATATGTGGGGAATGATCCCAATCTTTTGATGCCAGTTGAGACCTGATTTGTGGTCCAGGATGTGATCTATTCTACAGAATGTTCCATGTGCACTAGAGAAGTATGTGTAATCTGTTATTCTGGGATGGAATGTTCTAAATATAACTGTGATTTCCATAGGGTCCAATGTGTCATTTAAAGGCTTCATTTCCTTGTTGATCTTTTCCTTAGATGATCTGTTTATTTCAGTGAGGGGTTGTTAAAGTTGCCTACTATTATTGTATTATTATCGATATGTTTCTTTGATTTTGTTATTAATTGGTGTATATAATTGGCTGCTCCCATGTTAGGGGCATAGATATTTAAAATTGTTAGATCTTTTTGGACAGACCTTGTAAGTATGATATAGTGTCCTTCCTCATCTCTTACTATAGTCTTTGGCTTAAAATCTAATTTATCTGATGTAGGGATTGCTATGCCAGCTTTCTTTTGATGTCCATTAGCATGGTAACTTGTTTTACACCCCCTGACTTTAAATCTGGAGGTGTCTTTAGGTCTCAAATGAGTTTCTTGCAGACAGCATATCGATGGGTCTTTTCATTCTTGTTCTTTTCTTTTTTTTAAATCCATTCTGATACCCTGTGTCTTTTGACTGGGGCATTTAGCCTACTTACATTCAGAGTAACTATTGAAAGCTCTACATTTAGTGCCCTACTATTGCCTGTAAGGTTACGGTTACTGTATGTTGTCTTTGTTCCTTTCTGGTCTGTTACTTTTAGGCTCTGTCTTTGATTAGAAGACCCCTTTCAGTATTTCCTGTAGGGCTGGTTTGGTGATTGCAAATTCTTTTAGTCTTTGTCCTGGAAGCTTTTTATCTCTCCTTCTATTTTCAGTGACAGCCTAACTGGATATAGTATTCTTCATTGCATATTTTCCTCATTATATTACTCTGATTATATCATGCCAGTCCTTTTGGCATGATCTCTGTAGCTTGGTCTGCTTCCAATCTAATATTTTTACTGTTGGAGTTTACAGACCTCTTGTCCTGGGCTGCTTTCAGGATTTTCTCTTTGTCACTGGGAATTGTAAGATTTACTATTAGATGATAGGGTGTGGGCCTATTTTTATTGATTTTTTAAATTTATTTTTATTTTTTTATAAACATATATTTTTATCCCCAGGGGTACGGGTCTGTGATTCAACAGGTTTACACACTTCACAGCACTCCCCATAGCACATACCCTCCCCAATGTCCATAACACCACCCCCCTCTCCCGACTCCCTTCCCCCCTATTTTTATTGATTTTGAGGGGGGTTCTCTGTGCCTCCTGGATTTTGGTGCTTATTCCCTTTACCCAGTTAGGGAAATTAATTCTCTGCTATAATTTGTTCCAAAATACCTTCTGCCTCTCTCTTTTTTTCTTCTTCTGGGATCCCAATTATCCCAATATTATTTCATCTTACGGTATCATTTATCTCTCAAATTCTGCCCTTGTGGTTCAGTAGTTGTTTGTCTCTTTCTCAGCTTCTTTATTCTCCATCATTTGGTCTTCTAAATCACTTAATTCTCTCTTTTGCCTCATTTATCCTAGAAGTAAGAGCCTCCATTTTTTTATTACAACTCATTAAAATCTTTTTTCGATTTCAACTTAGATTTTCATTCTTGTATTCCTCCAGAAAGGGATTTTTTTCTCCAGAAAGGGATTCTCTAGGGTCTTCCATGCTTTTTTCAAGCCAAACTAGCACCTTGATAATCATCATTCTGAACTGTAGTTCTGAGATATTATTAATGTTTGTATCGATTAGATCCCTAGGCACCGGTACTGCCTCTTGTTCTCTCTCTCTCTCTCTCTCTTTTTTTTTTTTTTGTGGTGAGTTTTTCCACCTTGTCATTTTTTCCAGATAAAAAAGATGTTCTCTCGAACAAAGGGTGGCAGTGATCCCAGAAAATTATATACTAACCAAGTCAGAAGAGACCCAAAACTGGGAGGAAAACAAAGGAGGAAAAAAAGAAAATAGAAAAAATTATATATATTAGACTGGTGAATAGAACAGACAAAATAACGTAAACATGATGAAAGGATGAAATATGACTGTAAAGCTGAAAATTTAAAAAGATTCTAAAACAGGAAATGATAAATTCTTTAAAAAAGGAGGAAAAAAGAGGAAAGAATGTAATCAGGCTGGAGACTAGAACAAAGACATGTGCTAGATTTAGGGTATATTTTGATCTATTAGAAGAATCTGTGTTCCAAAATTTTAAAGAAAAAAAATCCTGTATATATCCAAAAAATAAAGTTAAATACAATGAAGGGATAGAATATGAGTATAACAATGAAAATTTAAAAAGATTTTTAAAAAGGTATTGATAAGATAAAATAGTTAAAAAAGTTAAAATAAGATGGAGGAAATTTTTACAAATAGAATAAGGAAAAAACAAAATTTAAAAAGTTAACTTTCAAAGATTAAAGAATCATGGTAAAAAAGTCATGAATTCTATGGGTTGCTTTCCCCTAGCTCTGGAGTTCTGCAGTTCTTATTGAGTAGGGGACTTATTCTTGGCTAGATGTTCTTGCACATCTACTGGGGAGGGGCCTGTTGCCATGATTCTCAGATGTCCTTGCCTGAGGTGGAACTGCACCACCCTTGCCAGGGGCCAGGCTAAGTAATCTGCTCGTGTTTGCTTTTGGGAGCTTTTGTTTCCTGAACACTTTCTGTATAGCTTTGGAGAACCAGAATGAAGATGGTGGCCTCTCAATTTCTGGCCCTGGAGGAGCTGAGTGCTTGGGGGCCCTACTGCTCAGTGTACCCTCAGAGAAAAGCAGTTAATCCCTCTGTCTCCCTGGTCTCTGGCTGCACTCCAAGCTCACCCATCCTGTGACTGAGTTTTTCTATCTCTGTGGAATGGCCCCATTTGGAGTCTCCAAACCCAGCTGATTCCGGCACTGTGCTCCTACGCAGCTCCTCTTGGAGGAGGAAGGGGGGTTCTCCCCTGATCTGCCCCTTGTGGGGTTCCTGCTGGGAGAGTAGTGGCCCAACTATGCCTTGGATCATGGTTTAAGGTAACCCTGAGCTTAGTTCTCCCTCCTTGGCTCTGTCTCTGCAGCCGGCTTTCCCTGCTCTATACCTGGGAGCTTTGCCACACTCAGACACCCCTGGTCTTTTTTTTGACCCCGTGTGTGCTGAGACCATACTATCCCCACGAGTGATCTCCCCACCCCCACCCCCCTACCCCTTAGCCTCTACAATGACATCCCTCAGTGGAGTGGATTTCTAAAAGTTCCTTTTTTGTGCTCCGCTGCTCCCTCTCTTGCTGGGAGCTGGCCCTTTCCCCCCAGTCTGTCTTCCCATCTGTTGCCTCAGATTCACTTCTCTGCATGTTCTACCTTTTGGAAGTGGTCTGTTTTCTCTTCTTAGAATTACTGGTCGTCTTCTCCTTGATCTCCGGTTGAATTTGTAGGTATTCAGAATGGTTTGATGACTCTCTAGCTGAACCCCTGGGACCTGATGATATTTAAGTCTTTTACTCCTCCCCCATCTTGCTCCTCCCTTGCAGCTCCCATTTAATTAGATAAAAACTTAGCTTCTTTGCTTTACTTTTTTGGGCTACCATGAGAAATAATGTAACGTGACGTATTTTGTACGTTTCGTAAAATTGTTATCAATAAAACCGCTTTCATAACATTGTATAGGTCCTTGTGCAAGAATCAATGTGATGTTTCCTTATTTCCATTTTTAATAGTATTCTATCGTAATTTTTTTCTGAGGTAGGGATAGTACTTAAGTAAGAAATCATTGCCACTGAAATTGGGATTTATATTCGAATTTGATGACAGTTTTTACTTAATTATCACATGAGGAAGGATATGAAATTGTATAAATTTTTGATGGATCTCTATTTATATGTCCACCTTTATGATGAAAGACGAGAAAAAGGGAAATGTCTTAAATCTAAAGTATTTTGTAATGGATGGTCACCAGAGGGGAGGTGAGTCCGGGGGAAGTGTGAAAGAGGTGAGGGGGATTAAGAATACACTTATCGTGATGGGCACTGAATAAGGTATGGACTTGCTGAGTCACTATATTATACAATTGAAACTACTATAACACTGTTTGGTAACTCTCCTGGAATTAAAATTATTTTTTTTTTAAATTTAAGTTAAATATAAAAACAAAAAATAAAATATGTGTGTAGGGATGCCTGGGTGTCTCACTCATTTAAGCCCCTGCCTTCGGCTCAGATCATGATCCCAGGGTCCTGGGATTGAGTCTGCTTCTCCCTCTGCCTGTTGCTCCCCCTGTTTGTGCTCTCTCTGTCTCTCTCTCTCTCTGACAAATAAATAAGATCTTTAAAAAAATAAAGTTAGTAAAAAATAAAAAATAAATAAAATGTGTTTGTAATGCAGATACTCAGCACAATCACATTCTCTTAACTTCCCATTTGGGAAATTTCTTACTGACATGTATGAGTTATCACTGTAATTTAAATTTTTATAATCAGATAAACCGTATCAATGATTACTGTGGAAATATGAAATTTACAATCCGTGGTCTGATTTTTAAATATCAAAAACAAAAATAAAAGCATGAGTTGAAAAAGAATCAGATATTTATCCCTAGATTTAAGGACCAGACATATTGAAAACAGAGCATGCTTATCAGCCATCTACTGAAAAATTTTTTTTTTGTTTTTTGTTTTGTCTAACTCAGTGCATTAGTTGTGATAGTTTAGGATGTAGAAACAAATGCACTTCCACTTTTATAATGGCTCAAAGGACAGACTTTTAATCAGCTCACACAACCATCCAATGCTTGTACTCTGCTTCATTGGGCAGCTTTCCTCTGTTCATGATTCAGGTTCTTTCCATCTGTGTGTCCTCTCAGTGGTTAGTTCTTGTGTGAAGACTTAGTTTTGTCACTAGTCATCTGAGCTCAGCATGCACTCAGTGAAGGCTTATTTAAGGAACAAGTGTACCTATGCTAACTTTTACCTTGGGTTAAAGCTGTATGGAAGGTTGCTCTCTTTAAATAGTTTTTTTTTTCTTTAATTTCTTCTTTTTTCTTCTCTCCATCCAAGGAGTGGATAAATGAGTTGAGACCCGTTAAAAATTTAGAGAATTTAATGTACTTTGTGATATATCCGTGGAGCTCTTTTCCCACACCAGGGGAAGAGAGGAGGGGGAGAGAAGTGTTAGAGACATGAATTTTATGCATCAGTTTGAAATCATCTCCTTATAAAAGAGCATCGGTAACATGTATCATCCATGCTTATGTATGCCTGCATGTGTAAGAAAGCTAAAAGAAGACCCAGAGTCTCCTAACCACAGTTGTATCTGCTGAGACTGATGAGGAGGAGTCTGGGAGGAAAAGAGACCTCCATCCAGTGTATAAATATTTATGGTGTTTCAACTTTTATTCTGTCCGTATATTGTATCTTGAAATAAAAACAGACTTTTAATGAGAAAAAGAATTACACACAAAAGTTTCTGTTAAGTAATCAGACATCATATCTCTCTCTCTCTTTTTCTTCTTTTTAACCTAGGGATCCAAGATCACTGACATCTGCACTGAGATGCTAATGTGTGGCGTCTTGCTGAAAATTTCTTCTGGAAATATTCAAGAACGGGTGTTTTTTCTTTTTGATAATCTTCTGGTGTATTGCAAAAGGAAAGACAGGTAAGGTGATAAACAGGTACTACTTCAGAAATAACTTATTAACCTTGGAAAATATTTTTTAAGAAAAAAGAAATTATCAGTCTCACAGTTTCAACCTTTTCCTCTGTGCTCCCGGGAACTCAGGATCTCCTCAGTAAAATTCACATACTCTTAGCCTGTTTTCTGATTCTTCTCGTTACCTTCTTGTAAAACCTGACTGAAATGTGACTGTCGTTCAATAACACTACCTTCCCAGGAAGCTTTTGGAGGAAAAAAAAATTTTCTGTTGCTACCCAACATGCCTCAGGCTCTGTAGGAAAGGTGAATATGTCTTCCGTGTTTCCCAGTGCTGTTTCCCAGTCATTTCCTCCCCTTCCTTGGAAATATTTTCCTTGATTTCCCCATCTAGTATAGCCTCCCGGCAATTTTATATCAATACCTAGAACATTCTTGCTAATAGTTTCTTCATTATTTATTTATTTGTTGCCACCTTTGCTGGATTAGACGGTAAAATCAATGAGAATACTGGTCTTGCTACTTATTCTGTGCTATTTCCCCAGAGACTGGACCTGCCATGTACCATGTAATAGACACTCAAGAGGTATTTGTTGAATAAGTGAATAAATGAATGAATAAGTGAATGAATGAAACCCATGCAAGTTCCTGGTATAGCTTAGTTATCATTAGTTTAAGTAATTTAATGTAGCAGTGTTACTGATGCATGTTTTTTTTTTTAAAGTAGAGATATAATTTTTTCTTCAGGAGGTACTTAATATATAGGATGTTTCCTTGAACTTCTGGTGAAATGTTTTACAGTTATTTAAGCAAAATAATAAAGCTGAACTTAATTGGGAAATTTCCTGAGCCTTTCTTTACTTCTTCCTAACCATATCTAGGATACATTATTTTCAGTTGAAAGGTACTAAAAGGCTTCCTGAAATTTAAAGGTGAAACAGATGGGTTGAGGATGCTGGGTTTGCATGAGTGTTTATTCTAGGTTCAGAAATGAGGACAGTGTAACCAAAGATTTTTGGTAACATGAAAATGAGAAACTCAAAAACTGACTGATTTCTGAGGCAAGATTAAGGGAACGCCATTCTTCATCTTTTGAAATGGGATTTCCTAAGTCAATGAACAAGATGTCAAGAGCAAGTTCTCTGAGCTGGCAGCTGTATTGATGACATGGGAGTTCTGCCTCTTGGATTATAGTATCAGAATGCCCTAGCAGGAGACATGAGTTCAAAAATACAGTGATGCTGAGAAAGAATAGAACTACCCATGTGTCTTGCTGAAAGGGAACAGGTTAGGGTTAAAGTCAAAAGATAGTTATGGGGTGCCTGGGTGGTGCAGTTGGTTAAGTGTCTAACTCCTGGTTTCAACTCCGGTTATGATCTCAGGTTTGTGAGATTGAGCCCCATATCAGGCTCTGCATCAAATTTGTGTCAGCTTGAGTTTCTCTCTCTCTGACTCTGCCCTTTCCCAATCTCACACATGCTCTCTCTCTTTAAAATAAATAAAGAAATAATAAATCTTTCAAAAAAAGATAGTTGTTGTTAATCCCTGCCTTAATGAGCTTTTTTTTTTTAAAAAGATGCTTTTTACCACATATGAAAATGAATCATTTTGACTATTTTTTTTACTATGCTCTTCTAAATTCTTTGTATTTTGCAGCAAGATTGGGACTCATAGAAATACGTTTCAGGAAGATGTAGAAAAGGCTGTTAATTTTACTTGTATATAACTCATTAAGATATTATAACGTGCTTCAAGTTGTTTAGGTACAATTGTTTTTATCCAGCTTTATTGAGGACTAGTTGACAAGTAACATTGTAATATATTTTAATTGTACTACATGATGATTTGATATACATCATGAAAGGATTTTACCTATGAAGTCAATTAAGACATCCATCTAGGTGCAGTTATTAAAGGCATCCATTTGAGAATGAGTTTTTTTTTATTACAATTGATCTCATACATGCCTGCTTTCAAGTGCAAAGCTTTTGCAAGATTAGCCATGTACAGTGATGATATCATTTATGGTCTTATGACTTTCCTTGTTAAATTGGTAAACAGAAAAGATTTTGTAAAATTAAAATCCTGAAGGTTTTTTTTTTTTTTTTTTTTTGAGAGAGAGAGATAGTGAGCAGCAGGAGGGGCAAAGGGAGAGGGAGAGAAGCAGACTCTCCCCGTTGAAGTGCAGAGCCTGACATGGGGCTTAGTCCCAGGACCCTGAGATCATGACCTGAGCCAACATCAAGAGTTGGACGCTTAACTGACTGAACCATCCAGGTGCCCCTAAAATCCTAGTTTTTGAGCAAATATCCTTAATGGGTATATAATATGGACAAAATGCATAGTGACTAGAAATGGAAATACTGCATAAAAATGATTGTCTATTCACTTCCCAAATTGAAGTAGTAAGACTAATACCATCTAGTCCCTTCATTTTAGGATACTTCATCCCCTTAACCAAGTACTATTGAAGCTCTAAAGATTGTTTAGTGAGTATGAGTAAACTGAACCTTTTCCAAATTTCCACAGTATTTTAACTGCAAAACCTGGGGACTTGATGAATTGAATTCTAGATTTACATTCACAAAAGACAAGAGTGCTGATTAGGAATCTCAGCTCTGGAATTTACTAATGCTATTAATCTCAGGAGAAACTAGTATTTAAAAAAAATAATGTATAATAGTTAATACATAAAGCATGATATGGCTTAGTTTGGCTTGTTAATGAGCTCTATAAGTGTGATAATGTATTTTGCTTTCTGCAATTTATATTTTGTATACAATATAGTTTGTAAATTATTTATCCATATGTATAGGAATAGTTTATTCATTTAACTGTTGCATAATATTCCATTGGTTGAATATTATCACAACTATATTGATAACAACTTAATTACTCACTCTCTTATCAGTGGACTTTAGGTTTCTATTTGTTTGTTTTAGTTTTTCTGCCATTATGAACGTTCCTGCAATGTGTATCTGATAACCACTAAAACAATTAATTAGAAGGGAAATCAGAAAATTGGGATATCAAATATTCTCCATTAAAACATAGAGCAAAATTATTTTCAAAGCAGAAGCTTTTCAGTTGATATACTTTAATAGAACCACCTTCTGAAGGGACCGAAGAGCTCTCTTTTTAAGCCAAGTGTTAACAATATTGATCAGACACTTAGTGGAATTTCATACTGAGTGTTACTATCTATGGGTCAAGAGAAATTTAAAAGCCTATACAGAACTCACAAGATCACAAAGTAAATTAATGCTTTGGAAAATAGGACCCAGTGTTAGATTCCACACCACGATTCTTTGCCTGTGAATAAAACTTTTTTAAAAATGATTGAAGTATGATGTATCAACTTACAAGAAACTCTCTTTTGCAAGAGACCACAATAATATGTCCTACTTGGGAGAATAAGCAATTATCTACATACTAAACTTCTCGGCATTATTCTCTATCCTGGCTTTCTATGATGCCAACTTGCATACTATATGGCCTGAATCCCTAATTGGTAGCATTTATTTAGGGTTATTAGCAAAGGACATTTAGAGGTGACTTTCATAATGAACATAGGAGTGCAAGATGGTGAAGGCCTGGGCCGACAAACCCTAATGAGGTTAACTAATCTATTTAATTAGTTTCTTTCAGTAGGGATGAAGGACTACTAAGTTCTGATGAGGCTTTAGACAGATGAGCTAGGAATATAGATTCTCTTTCAAGGAAGGAACTCAAGACTGGGACAGCACCTTGTGACCCCTCCCTGTACCTACTCCTCCTGCTTCAGGGCTGATATCTAACTGCAGGGGTGGGGAGGAGAGGGACGCTGAAGTTGGTGAATATTTATGCCTTCACTTTGTCAGATGTGTCTGTACAACAAATGGAACAAATGAATAATTATTTCAGTATATTAAATTATTAGGCAGACTTTTGTCAATGAGTCAAATGGAATAGTTCAAGTTAATTGAAATCTTTTGAGTGACTAGGTATTCTGGAATCCTCCTGAATCATTTCTTAGAATCTTTCCTCTTTAATTAAAAAAACCTGTTTTTAAAATAATCTCCCCTGAATGTTCAGTGATTCAACTACAAACACATTTAGCCACATAATTCATTATTATAAATGTTCATCTATAAACCTTGATATTTTAACTTTGTGTTACATTTAAAGATTAAAGACCAGTCTTAGACACACTATACCAAAGTTCTGGAATATTTGAGAGAGGAGGAAGCAGGCTCCCTGCCGAGCAGAGAGCCTAACACGGGGCTCCATCCCAGGACCCTGGGATCATGACCTGAGCTGAAGGCAGAGGCTTTAACCCACTGAGCCCCCAGGCGCCCCCATGCTTAAAACTTTTGATGACAAGTTTAAATGTTCCCCCGCCTATTTGAATATATTATAAAAATACTAGGTATTTTTGCATACTGTAGGTATAAGTAAAATACTTTTCTAAGTAAAGGACTCCATCAGACACTGATCACAATGATTTAGCTCAAAACTTGCAGAAGAAATAATTGCGTTTGGAATGAGACTAAGCTTTTAGCCAGTGTGTAACTATTTAAATCTTTTGAAAAATAAACTTGATTACACTCTTACTTATAATGTTTTATAAATTGAATTACATCATTTATATCTTAGAATACAAAAAAATAATGCAATAATGATATGACATGTAGAAATGTGAAAATTTGTTTGTTTTAATATATCCATGTTATCCATTACTGCTTATGTTGAAGGAAGATGGTTGCCAATGAGTTTGTCTCCAAATTTCTATTCCTCCATTGTCTAGACCCAACTCGCATTTTGGTTAATTCTAATTTAATTATTCCTTGAAGATTCTTTCTGAGATATTAGTTTGAACATGATGCATAAAAAGTATCCAACTTAAGACCTACCTAAGAAAGCTTTTGAACTTTCTGCAGTTAACTTCCTTGGTAATTTTCATAGTATACGCTTAGACATTCATTCGGAAAGTAACAACAGGTCATTTATATTCTTTCTTAAGAACTAATTTATTTGTGTAGTTGGAGAGAGGGCAAAATGGTAACCTTTAGAAAATGTGGTCTGTAGTGGAGTTAGGCAAACCACAAATTTCAATACAATGGTCAAATGTGAATTGAATAAGATGGAAATTTTTTATTCTTTAAGGTGTTCTTTAGTGTGAATTGATTTTCTTAAGGAAATATTTCAGCTGTCATTTTCAATATAAATATTTTAGACCATTTAAAGATAAAAAAAATAAAATAAAGATATTAAACTCATTGAGTTTTTTAAATTAAATTTTGCTTATTAGAGAAAATTTGGAAATAATAGAGAAATAAATTGCAAATACTAGGTAATTTCATCACCTAAAAAGAAGTAAATGAGAATTTTTAAATATTTCCATTTTCTTTTTATGCATAGATTTTTAAAATGCTGGGGCACCTGGGTGGCTCAGTAGGTTAAAGCCTCTGCCTTTGGCTCAGGTCATGATCTCAGGGTCCTGGGATCCAGCCCAGCATCTGGCTCTCTGCTCAGCAGGGAGCCTGCTTCCCTTCCTCTCTCTCTGCCTCCCTCTATGCCTGCTTGTGATCTCTGTCTGTCAAATAAATAAATAAATAAATCTTAAAAAAAAAATAAAATGAAATGCTTAAAAACATGAACCTCTATAGTTTTGTATCCTCTTTTCAGTTAAGTAGAATCATTTTTTGAATTGTAGTCATCTTTGTCTTCATGTCTTATCATCCACATAAGATATATTTATTGTTACTTAATCATCGATAAAATAGACAAACCATAATTACCTTTACAACCATGCTACTGCAGTATAAGCGCTATTGAATACTTTCTTAATAAAAAAGTAGCATAACTTTACAATGTTGAAAAGACTACCAAGAAATATTAGTTCCTTCTTGATACAGTTAAATTTTCAATGTTATTAATTTAAAGGAGTGTTCCTGGGAATTGAAAAAGGTCAGTGGGGGGCGCCTGGGTGGCTCAGTGGATTAAGCCGCTGCCTTCAGCTCAGGTCATGATCTCAGGGTCCTGGGATCAAGCCCCGCATCGGGCTCTCTGCTCTGCGGGGAGCCTGCTTCCTCCTCTCTCTCTGCCTGCCTCTCTGCCTACTTGTGATCTCTCTCTCTCTGTCAAATAAATGAATAAAATCTTTAAAAAAAAAAAAAGAAAAAAAAAAGAAAAAAGGTCAGTGGGGTCACTTCTAGTTTTAAAAGGAAAAATCTGTTACAACCTTTAAAATTTTTTTTTTTTGCCATAAATAATGTCAAATGATTTTGGATGCCAGAAAATCTTATTTGATAGAATCAAAGATTTATTCCAAAAAGTAATTTTTTTCAGCATTAATTATTCATAATGTGAGTAAATTGTAATTTTTTAAAATTTCTCCTAGAAATTTATGCATTCACACCATTGATCATCAGGATAAGGGTTAAATACATTGTTTAGATATCAGTTTCTTGATGTTTTGAATAAATTTTTTGGCAGTTTCTTCTATTTCCTAGCTTGAGTATACAGTACGTGGCTAGCTTTCATCTCATTAAAACTCACACTATAGAAAAGATACCAGTATTTCCACTGAGAGTTATAGTAGTATCAGTTTTTGAAAAACCTCATCTCTCTATGTAAAACTATGCTGAGTTAAGAGTGAGGAATTTGCAAACTGTATAACTTCAAAGTAATTAGTGAGTTGTTCAGGGCTGCCCCTTGGATTTTTCTCTTTTTGGGAAAAACATCGGTGCCCGGAGACAGTTCAGTTTGGATATTCTACATTTAATGAATGACAATTTTAAATCCATTCCTTTTTAACACTTCCTGTAGAATTATATTTTAGATCCATTGAAGTTTGCAAATTCCTGCATATGGCATTAATAAATTATTCTTTCATTAAAAAATATTTTTAAATTTCTACTAAGGAAAAGCACTGTTGGGCTTTTCTGTGTTTTGTTTTAGGATTTAATTTATTAGAGAAAGAGAGAGAGAGCATGGAGGAGAGGGGCAGAGGGAGACACAGACTCCCTACTGAGCAGGGAGCCTGCCGTGGGCTAATGGGGCTGGATCCCAGGACTCGGATCATGACCTGAGCTGAAGGCAGATGCTTAACCAATTGAGCCACCCACACACCCCTTCCATGCTCTCTATGTTACTGTTCTTTTTTTTTTTTTTTTTTTAAAGTGAACTCTGTTTTATTTCCCAAATCTATTCCCCTTCTCAGTGTAATTCTTTTTTTTTTTTTTTTTTTTTTCCAGCGTAACAGTATTCATTCTTTTTGCACAACACCCAGTGCTCCATGCAAAACGTGCCCTCCCCATCACCCACCACCTGTTCCCCCAACCTCCCACCCCTGACCCTTCAAAACCCTCAGGTTGTTTTTCAGAGTCCATAGTCTCTTATGGTTCGCCTCCCCTCCCCAATGTCCATAGCCCCCTCCCCCTCTGTTCTTAATAAATAAGTTGAATTCAAATTTATATTTTAGAATGAAGTTATTAAAAATGTGCTTGATTGAAATTATGAAGCCATTTTTATATCACTAATTCTTATTTTGAAAGAAGTGGTAATTTGGTAACGGATATCATTGTGATCTTTATACATTTTGAGGCCTGTTGTATGTATGTATACATTCATGTTTACACATATGTTTAAAATTATTTATGATTTTTAAAATTAGTGATAGAAAGTGGCTAGCACATAAACTTTAAAAAGGAACATTATCCTTTCAATTTATTTATTTATAAAGATTTTATCTATTTGAGAGAGCAAATAGATTTTTTTTTTTTTTACCAAGAAATGGGTATATAGGCTAAGAAGTAGACAAAGCGAGATAGGATTCCTGGTTTTGATGCTGAGCAAACAACTTTGGACCAATGACGAATCCTCTTTAAGTATTTTTATCCATAAAACGAAGAGGACAGTACCCTCTCATTCATAGGGTTGCTTTGAGAATATATCCAAAATTCTAAGCACAGAATATTCCTGCCTTCAAGAAATAGCGTTCACGTAAATAATCATAGGTGAAAGAAAGAGGTGAACTAGAAACAAACTGATGGTTATCAAAGGGGAGGAAGGTGAAGGGATGGGTAAAATCAGTGATGGGGATGAAGGAGGCACTTGCAATGAGGCACTGGGTATTGTATGAAAGTGTTGAATCACTATATTGTACACCTGAAACTAACATTATACTACATGTTAACTGGAATTTAAATAAAAACTAAATAGTGTTTACTATAATGCTAGATTTGCTTCACAAAATCGTATCTTTTTGGAGATACCTTTTATCTATTTGAGAGAGAGGGGAGAGAGAGGAAATGAGCAGGGTGAGTGGCAGAAGGAGAAGCAGACTCCCAGCTGGGCAGGGAGCCTGATGTGGGGCTGGATCCCAGAACCCTGGGATCATGACCTGAGCCGAAGGCAGACACCTAACCAACGCCCAGGCATCCCCTGTCTTTCCAATTTAAATTATTAGGTGATATAACCTATTCTTTCAAAATACTATATTGCTGCAGCAATTAACCTATTACTTGACTTGGCAGAGTGTTAACAGTCAGTTACAGTCTTGCTTTCTGTTCACGAAGCAATGACCACATGCAATCTCATGCTGACTTGTCTAGCTCTTTTTTTTTTTTAAGATTTTATTTATTTGACAGAGATCACAAGTAGGCAGAGAGGCAGGCAAAGAGAGAGAGAGGGAAGCAGGCTTTCTGCAGAGCAGAGAGCCCGTGCGGGGCTCGATCCCAGGACTCTGAGATCACGACCTGAAGGCAGTGGTTTAACTCACTGCTACCCAGGCGCCTTGACTTGTGTAGTTCTGAGTTTAATCATTTATTTTCCAAGGGAAGTCTGAATGCACAGGTTGTAATGGTTAGGCAAGGCTTCATGAAGGATTTGGGTATACTGTAAAGGGAAGAAGGAGTTGCTTGTGGCAGAGAGCAGAGCTGGGTTGCTTGATGGGAGCATCAGCCTGCAGAATAGTAAGTTCTGTAAGTAAGTAAGTATTGTAAGTAAGTATTGTAAGTAAGTACTGTAAGTAAGTATTGACAGGACAAGGAGAAAAGCTGCAAAGGGTGGCCTGGCCACAGAAGAACGCAGTCGAAAATGGCATTGTTCGATAGGGTGGGGGGTCAGTTTAAGGAGAAGCACAAAAGCAAGCTTCCATGGTTTCACTTGGTTCAGTGGTGAGCTACCAAAGGCTTTTGAAGTAAGGAATGGCCTGATGAAATATTGAAGGAAGAGTCAGCAGGGTGTGGAGAGAGCAAGGCCAGGATCAAATAATCCAGGGAGGAAGGGAAGGAAGGAAGACCCAGCTTACAGGGGTGACTGGCCCAGGACTTCGGTATGCAGGGTCAAGAGCATCAGCCTGGCACATGAACTTGTGTTTCCTCGGTTATTCTATAGGAAGAATACATTATGTTCATTTTAAAATAAGTTCAATATTTTATCACTGCAGGTTGCGTGTGGTTCTTGTGATTTTCTTTACCTGGAGTATGATTAAAAGAGGAGTAGCACTAGTGGGACTGTGGGATCTTTTAAGAGGCAGTGCTGGCTTCACTCAGCTAATCTCGGTCTGATTGTGGAAGGGAGGATCCTGAGTCTGAAAAACTGATGCTTGTTTGTGATACGGGCCCTGTAAGGTGACACATTCGTGGAGGAGGGTGTGTAGACATGTACAATTTGATCTTTTTTCCCCACCAATTTATCAGGATTTCTCACTTAGTGATTTTTTGTAGGCGGGAACAAGGCATTAAAGCCATTGATACCTATCTGACATGTATTACTAGGTAATTCAGCTAGGAAACAGAAATGCTTGTGTTACTACTAATTTCTTTACCAAATAACTGATAAGACAAAAAGCAGTGTTATTCCTTTTTCCCAGAGACTTAGGAGCAAAATACCTCATTGCTGATAAAATTTCAGGACACAAAGAACCGTTTCTTCCAACTTCAGAAATTTTCCCTTGAAGAACATGCAAAACTTCTACTTCTATTAAAATATTCATAGTACACATTTGTTTGAGAACTTCCAAAGCATTTCAAATACTTAACTCCTTTGATTGACCTGGGATGGAGAGCCTGTGAGAAAAATTTAAAACAAAGATTATGAATACATAGCTGATTCTTTTAAGTTTTGTTGAATCTAGCAATCAATTCAGATAGCATAGCAAATCATTTCAAAGGTAAAATAAATGTTTCATCAAGTTGAACCTTTATTTTTTCAGAATGGCTATGCGTATAGATAAATCTGAAGTGAAAAAGGAAGGAGGGAAAGAAGGAAGGGAAAAACGAAAGCAAAGCAAGCAGACAAGAATGTTCTGTTAATTTGTTTATGTTAACAGGCTCTATTCTTAATAAAAATTATTCTGGGGGCGCCTGGGTGGCTCAGTGGATTAAGCCGCTGCCTTCGGGTCAGGTCATGATCTCAGGGTCCTGGGATCGAACCCCGCATCGGGCTCTCTGCTCTGCAGGGAGACTGCTTCCTCCTCTCTCTCTGCCTGCCTCTCTGCCTACTTGTGATCTCTCTCTCTGTCAAATAAATAAATAAAATCTTAAAAAAAAAGATTTAAAAAAATAAAAATTATTCTGTTACTGACAAATGGTAATTCCTCCTCCATTGTAAAAAATAAAAATTCTAGTAAAAAATTTTGTAGTTAGAAGACTGAAAATAAAAATCACAGAAATCTTGTGATTTATGTAGGTCCGATGATAAAGCCACCCATTAACTTCCTTTTGACCCCTTCTCTTCCCCTATGCTCCAAATTCAGGTATTTTTTTTTATGGTTTTATTTATGTGTGTGTGTGTGAGAGAGAGAGAACTAATGCACATTGGGAGGGGCAGAGGGAGAGAGAGAAGCAGACTCCCTGCTAAGCAGGGAGCTCGATTCAGGACTCCATCCCAGGACACTGAGACCATAACCTGAGCCAAAGGCAGGCACTTAACTGACTGAGCTACCCAGGTGCCCTGTGGTAGAGAGCTCTGTATCTGCAACCCCCTGCCCATGCTTGATGTGCAATAAATTTTGGTCTCATGCAGGCAAGAGTGAGTGAGGAGACTTTTTCAGTTACCTGTCCTTGGTTTCCTTTTCGATAGGTTTAAAATTAGGAATGGAGCAAGACACCTGGGTAGTGATCTCAGAACAGGGTGAGAAACTCTACAAGATGATGTGCAAACAAGGAAATATGACCAAAGACAGAAAAAGAAAACTGACCACATTCCTTAAATGCTTCCTTGGAAGGTAAGGTCCATAGTCTGGGTGCATGGATTTCTTTCATATTTTCACTATGTCATGTATCAACTACCCTTCCTTCAATGATTTGCTTTTCTTCTTTAAAAAAAATATTCCGGGGCACCTGGGTGGCTCAGTGGGTTAAAGCCTCTGCCTTCAGCTCAGGTTATGATCTCAGGGTCCTGGGATTGAGCCCCGCATCGGGCTCTCTGCTCGGCGGTTAGCCTGCTTCCATCTCTCTCTCTGCGTACTTATCATCTCTGTCTGTCAAATGGATAAATAAAATCTTAAAAAAAAAAAAAAACATTCCTCTGGGCATTTTTGAATATCTTTTTACTGTCAACATTTCCTGGATGATAGTGAGGTGAAGGAATGGACCTAGAGCCCGCAATCATGGAAGATTTTAGACCTCTATCCATCCATCCCTGACGTCAACAATTTCAGATGTATGGTGTTCTGAGGGGGAAGCAGACACTGGGGTCAGGCAGGGCTGGCAGGAAGCAGGTTCACTGAAGGGGGAGGAAGTCTAGCAAGGATGTGAGTACAGGGCCTACAAGTCAGAGAACCAAAGAATGTAAGACACAGAGTCCAAACCCGAGACTCATCAGCACTTTGACAACTGGGCTCAGGTTGAAGGACCATCGATGAGGAATCTGAAAAAGAGGGTCCTGCAAGGGGCCTGGCACAGAGCAACAGGCAGAGAGGTTGCCTGGGTTTTGAGCATAGACCCACTGTCGGTCCACTGGGGTCTGCGGGCAGCAGCACGTGGAAGTCCCTGCCGGGTGAAGGGTGCAGAACCAAAGGGAAGGGCGGCTGCCTTAAGCTATGCCCCGTGTTGGCTGTTTCCATATATTTCTAATCCTCAGATGCATACTCTGCATTTATAATCTTTATATTTTTTAAAGATTCAGAAACCAGCTCTCAGGGAGTTTACCAGGCCCGCCTTCATACAACCAGTGAATGCCAATGTCAACTCTGTAGAAGCAGACTGGAGTGGTAGTTCAAAGCCCACACTTCGCAGTCAGAGTGTCTCCATGCAAATCTGGTCCTACCTCTGGCTAGTTGAGCGATGTGGGAAGTTTAAATGTCTTTTTCCTCTCTAAACATGAAGATGATCATAGTGCTTACCTGTAATGCCTACCAGAATGTCTTCTCGATAAGTTATGCAGATACCATAAAATAACCATAGGCCACACCGGCTGCCAACCCAGGTAGAAGAATATAAGCCAGGAAACCCTGGCCTGCAGGGCAGCATGGGGCCCCTCCTTCAGGGGCTGGGGTCCTCACAGCAGAGCACTCAGCTGCCAGTAAGCTGCTGTTGCTGTTGGTAGGCCCTCAGCTGACGGCTCTTGTGGGAGAGAAACCCACCTCTGGGGCATAACTTCCGGGGTTGTCAGAGGAACATGCCTCTTTATAGGAGTCACTTCAAGCTATAGCTTCTCACCAAGAATGTATTCATATTCCGTATAGCCATCAGGAGTC
>NW_025721481.1:0-48060 GCF_922984935.1 Meles meles
CCCAACGCCGGCCAATTCTCACGAGCGTTCTGCCCAAATCGATCCCGATTTGGGCAGAACGCTCGTGAGAATTGGCCGGAAAACGCCCGGCGAACACACTTCGGGCACCACAGGGCCGCAGGGCGGCCCCCCCCGGGGCCCTGTCCGGGATCGCGTGTCGTCGCGTTCCGGCACCGCCAGGAGGAGCTCCGGGAGGCGTGCCGCGGGGCGGCTGACGCCTCCCGCTCCTCAGCCTCCGGGGGACCCCTCCCTGGCGCTGGCAGCTGGGGCCGGGCCAGCCCCGAAAGCCGGGCCCGACCCCGGGCCTGCTTGCTCAGCCTTCCATTGCCAGGGGCCTGAGCCTGGGGGCCTCCCCATGGGGAACCCTGAGTCCCGCGCCACGAGTCCCCCGACCGTCCCGGCGACAACGGCACCTTTCGCGGCTTCGTCCTAGCCGCGGAGTGAGAGACCAGTCCGTTTCCCCACAGAGGCCAGCCCCCTCCAGGGGCGCCCCGGCCGCCTGCCACGGCGGAGGCGGGCGCCCGGCCACGGCGCCTCCATCCACTCTGCTCGGGGAGAACTCCCCGGCGCAGCGGCTGCCGGCCGCGCCCCATCGTCGCGGCTCGTTTTCCGGGTGGCCGCGACATGCCCCGAGCGAGAAAGGGCCCTGCTCCACGCGGAACTGGGCGCTGACCAGGGCTACCCAACGCCGGCCAATTCACACGAGCGTTCTGCCCAAATCGGGATCGATTTGGGCAGAACGCTCGTGAGAATTGGCCAGAAAAGGCCCGGCGAACACACTTCGGGCACCACAGGGCCGCAGGGCGGCCCCCCCCGGGGCCCTGTCCGGGATCGCGTGTCGTCGCGTTCCGGCACCGCCAGGAGGAGCTCCGGGAGGCGTGCCGCGGGGCGGCCGACGCCTCCCGCTCCTCAGCCTCCTGGGGTCCCCTCCCTGGCGCCGGAAGCTGGGGCCGGGCCAGCCCCGAAAGCCGAGCCTGGGCCCGGGCCTGCTTGATCAGCCTTCCGTTGCCAGGGGCCTGAGCCTGGGGGCCTCCCCATGGGGAACCCTGAGTCCCGCGCCACGAGTCCCCCGACCGTCCCGGCGACAACGGCACCTTTCGCGGCTTCGTCCTAGCCGCGGAGTGAGAGACCAGTCCGTTTCCCCACAGAGGGCAGCCCCCTCCAGGGGCGCCCCGGCCGCCCGCAACGGCGGAGTCGGACGCCCGGCCACGGCGCCTCCATCCACTCTGCTCGGGGAAAACTCGCCGGCGCCGCGGCTGCCGGCCGCGCCCCATCGTCGCGGCTCGTTTTCCGGGTGGCCGCGACATGCCCCGAGCGAGAAAGGGCCCTGCTCCACGCGGAACTGGGCGCTGACCAGGGCTGCCCAACGCCGGCCAATTCTCAGGAGCGTTCTGCCCAAATCGATCCCGATTTGGGCAGTACGCTCGTGAGAATTGGCTGGAAAAGGCCCGGCGAACACACTTCGGGCATCACAGGGCCGCAGGGCGGCCCCCCCCGGGCCCTGTCCGGGATCGCGTGTCGTCGCGTTCCGGCACCGCCAGGAGGAGCTCCGGGAGGCGTGCCGCGGGGCGGCCGACGCCTCCCGCTCCTCAGCATCCGGGGGTCCCCTCCCTGGCGCCGGAACCTGGGGCCGGGCCAGCCCCGAAAGCTGAGCCCGGCCCCGGTCCTGCTTGCTCAGCCTTCCGTTGCCAGGGCCCTGAGCCTGGGGGCCTCCCAATGGGGAACCCTGAGTCCCGCGCCACGAGTCCCCCGACCGTCCCGGCGAAAACGGCACCTTTCGCGGCTTCGTCCGAGCCGCGGATTGAGAGACCAGTCCGTTTCCCCACAGAGGCCAGCCCCCTCCAGGGGCGCCCCGGCCGCCCGCCACGGCGGAGGCGGACGCCCGGCCACGGCGCCTCCATGCAATCTGCTCGGGGAAATCTCCCCGGCGCCGCGGCTGCCGGCCGCGCCACATCGTCGCGGCTCGTTTTCCGGGTGGCCGCGACATGCCCCGAGCGAGAAAGGGCCCTGCTCCACGCGGAACTGGGTGCTGACCAGGGCTGCCCAACGCCGGCCAATTCTCACGAGCGTTCTGCCCAAATCGATCCCGATTTGGGCAGAACGCTCGTGAGAGTTGGCCGGAAACGCCCGGCGAACACACTTCGGGCACCACAGGGCCGCAGGGCCGCCCCTCCGGGGCTTTGTGCGGGATCGCGTGTCGTCGCGTTCCGGCACCGCCAGGAGGAGCTCCGGGAGGCGGGCCCCAGGGAGGCCGACGCCTCCCGCTCCTCAGCCTCCAGGGGTCCCCTCCCTGGCGCCGGCCTCTGGGGCCGGGCCAGTCCCGAAAGCCGGGCCCGGGCCCGGGCCTGCTTGCTCAGCCTTCCGTTGCCTGGGGCCTGAGCCTGGGGGCCTCCGCATTGGGAACCCTGTGTCCCGTGCCACGAGTCCCCCCGACCGTCCCGGCGTCAATGGCACCTTTCGCGGCTTCGTCCCAGCCGTGGAGTGAGACATCACTCCGTTCCCCCACAGAGGCCAGCCCCCTCCACGGGCGCCCCGGCCGCCCGCCACGGCGGAGGCGGACGCCCGGCCACGGCGCCTCCATCCACTCTGCTCGGGGAAACTCCCCGGCGCCAGGGCCGCCGACCAAGCCCCAGAGTCGCGGCTCGTTTTCCGGGTGGACGCGACATGCCCCGAGCGAGAAAGGGCCCTGCTCCACGCGGAACTGGGCGCTGACCAGGGCTGCCCAACGCCGGCCAATTCTCACGAGCGTTCTGCCCAAATCGATCCCGATTTGGGCAGAACGCTCGTGAGAATTGGCCGGAAAAAGCCCGGCGAACACACTTCGGGCACCACAGGGCCGCAGGGCGGCCCCCCCCGGGGCCCTGTCCGGGATCGCGTGTCGTCGCGTTCCGGCACCGCCAGGAGGAGCTCCGGAAGGCGTGCCGCGGGGCGGCCGACGCCTCCCGCTCCTCAGCCTCCGGGGGACCCCTCCCTGGCGCTGGCAGCTGGGGCCGGGCCAGCCCCGAAAGCCGGGCCCGACCCCGGGCCTGCTTGCTCAGCCTTCCGTTGCCAGGGGCCTGAGCCTGGGGGCCTCCCCATGGGGAACCCTGAGTCCCGCGCCACGAGTCCCCCGATCGTCCCGGCGACAACGGCACCTTTCGCGGCTTCGTCCTAGCCGCGGAGTGAGAGACCAGTCCGTTTCCCCACAGAGGCCAGCCCCCTCCAGGGCCGCCCCGGCCGCCTGCCACGGCGGAGGCGGGCGCCCGGCCACGGCGCCTCCATCCACTCTGCTCGGGGAGAACTCCCCGGCGCCGCGGCTGCCGGCCGCGCCCCATCGTCGCGGCTCGTTTTCCGGGTGGCCGCGACATGCCCCGAGCGAGAAAGGGCCCTGCTCCACGCGGAACTGGGCGCTGACCAGGGCTACCCAACGCCGGCCAATTCACACGAGCGTTCTGCCCAAATCGGGATCGATTTGGGCAGAACGCTCGTGAGAATTGGCCGGAAAACGCCCGGCGAACACACTTCGGGCACCACAGGGCCGCAGGTCGGCCCCCCCCGGGGCCCTGTCCGGGATCGCGTGTCGTCGCGTTCCAGCACCGCCAGGAGGAGCTCCGGGAGGCGTGCCGCGGGGCGGCCGACGCCTCCCGCTCCTCAGCCTCCGTGGGTCCCCTCCCTGGCGCCGGCAGCTGGGGCCGGGCCAGCCCCGAAAGCCGAGCCTGGGCCCGGGCCTGCTTGATCAGCCTTCCGTTGCCAGGGGCCTGAGCCTGGGGGTCTCCCCATGGGGAACCCTGAGTCCCGCGCCACGAGTCCCCCGACCGTCCCGGCGACAACGGCACCTTTCGCGTCTTCGTCCTAGCCGCGGAGTGAGAGACCAGTCCGTTTCCCCACAGAGGGCAGCCCCCTCCAGGGGCGCCCCAGCCGCCCGCCACGGCGGAGTCGGACGACCGGCCACAGCGCCTCCATCCACTCTGCTCGGGGAAAACTCGCCGGCGCCGCGGCTGCCGGCCGCGCCCCATCGTCGCGGCTCGTTTTCCGGGTGGCCGCGACATGCCCCGAGCGAGAAAGGGCCCTGCTCCACGCGGAACTGGGCGCTGACCAGGGCTGCCCAACGCCGGCCAATTCTCACGAGCGCTCGTGAGAATTGGCCGGAAAAGGCCCGGCGAACACACTTCGGGCATCACAGGGCCGCAGGGCGGCCCCCCCCGGGACCGTGTCCGGGATCGCGTGTCGTCGCGTTCCGGCACCGCCAGGAGGAGCTCTGGGAGGCGTGCCGCGGGGCGGCCGACGCCTCCCGCTCCTCAGGCTCCGGGTGTCCCCTCCCTGGCGCCGGCAGCAGGGGCCGGGCCAGCCCCGAAAGCCGGGCACGGGCCCGGGCCTGCTTGCTCAGCCTTCCGTTGCCAGGGGCCTGAGCCTGGGGGCCTCCCCATGGGGAACCCTGAGTCCCGCGCCACGAGTCCCTCGACCGTCCCGGCGACAACGGCACCTTTCGCGGCTTCGTCCTAGTCGCGGAGTGAGAGACCTGTCCGTTTCCCCACAGAGGCCAGCCCCCTCCAGGGGCGCCCCGGCCGCCCGCCACGGCGGAGGCGGACGCCCGGCCACGGCGCCTCCATCCACTCTGCTCGGGGAAAACTCCCCGGCGCCGCGGCTGCCGGCCGCGCCCCATCGTCGCGGCTCGTTTTCCGGGTGGCCGCGACATGCCCCGAGCGAGAAAGGGCCCTGCTCCCCGCGGAACTGGGCGCTGACCAGGGCTGCCCAACGCCGGCCAATTCTCAGGAGCGTTCTGCCCAAATCGATCCCGATTTGGGCAGTACGCTCGTGAGAATTGGCTGGAAAAGGCCCGGCGAACACACTTCGGGCATCACAGGGCCGCAGGGCGGCCCCCCCCGGGCCCTGTCCGGGATCGCGTGTCATCGCGTTCCGGCACCGCCAGGAGGAGCTCCGGGAGGCGTGCCGCGGGGCGGCCGACGCCTCCCGCTCCTCAGCATCCGGGGGTCCCCTCCCTGGCGCCGGAACCTGGGGCCGGGCCAGCCCCGAAAGCTGAGCCCGGCCCCGGTCCTGCTTGCTCAGCCTTCCGTTGCCAGGGCCCTGAGCCTGGGGGCCGCCCCATGGGGAACCCTGAGTCCCGCGCCACGAGTCCCCCGACCGTCCCGGCGAAAACGGCACCTTTCGCGGCTTCGTCCGAGCCGCGGATTGAGAGACCAGTCCGTTTCCCCACAGAGGGCAGCCTCCTCCAGCGGCGCCCCGGCCGCCCGCCACTGCGGAGTCGGACGCCCGGCCATGGCGCCTCCATCCACTCTGCTCGGGGAAAACTCCCCGGCGCCGCAGCTGCCGGCCGCGCCCCATCGTCGCGGCTCGTTTTCCGGGTGGCCACGACATGCCCCGAGCGAGAAAGGGCCCTGCTCCACGCGGAACTGGGCGATGACCAGGGCTGCCCAACGCCGGCCAATTCTCACGAGCGTTCTGCCCAAATCGATCCCGATTTGGGCAGAACGCTCGTGAGAATTGGCTGGAAAAGGCCCGGCGAACACACTTCGGGCACCCCAGGGCCGCAGGGCGGCCCCCCCCGGGGCCCTGTCCGGGATCGCGTGTCGTCGCGTTCCGGCACCGCCAGGAGGAGCTCCGGGAGGCGTGCCGCGGGGCGGCCGACGCCTCCCGCTCCTCAGCCTCCGGGGGACCCCTCCCTGGCGCTGGCAGCTGGGGCCGGGCCAGCCCCGAAAGCCGGGCCCTACCCTGGGCCTGCTTGCTCAGCCTTCCGTTGCCAGGGGCCTGAGCCTGGGGGCCTCCCCATGGGGAACCCTGAGTCCCGCGCCACGAGTCCCCCGACCGTCCCGGCGACAACGGCACCTTTCGCGGCTTCGTCCTAGCCGCGGAGTGAGAGACCAGTCCGTTTCCCCACAGAGGCCAGCCCCCTCCAGGGGCGCCCCGGCCGCCTGCCACGGCGGAGGCGGGCGCCCGGCCACGGCGCCTCCATCCACTCTGCTCGGGGAGAACTCCCCGGCGCCGCGGCTGCCGGCCGCGCCCCATCGTCGCGGCTCGTTTTCCGGGTGGCCGCGACATGCCCCGAGCGAGAAAGGGCCCTGCTCCACGCGGAACTGGGCGCTGACCAGGGCTACCCAACGCCGGCCAATTCACACGAGCGTTCTGCCCAAATCGGGATCGATTTGGGCAGAACGCTCGTGAGAATTGGCCGGAAAAGGCCCGGCGAACACACTTCGGGCATTACAGGGCCGCAGGGCGGCCCCCCCCGGGGCCCTGTCAGGGATCGCGTGTCGTCGCGTTCCGGCACCGCCAGGAGGAGCTCCGGGAGGCGTGCCGCGGGGTGGCTGACGCCTCCCGCTCCTCAGCCTCCTGGGGTCCCCTCCCTGGCGCCGGAAGCTGGGGCCGGGCCAGCCCCGAAAGCCGAGCCCGGGCCCGGGCCTGCTTGATCAGCCTTCAGTTGCCAGGGGCCTGAGCCTGGGGGCCTCCCCATGGGGAACCCTGAGTCCCGCGCCACGAGTCCCCCGACCGTCCCGGCGACAACGGCACCTTTCGCGGCTTCGTCCTTGCCGCGGAGTGAGAGACCAGTCCGTTTCCCCACAGAGGCCAGCCCCCTCCAGGGGCGCCCCGGCCGCCCGCCACGGCGGAGGCGGACGCCCGGCCACGGCGCCTCCATCCACTCTGCTCGGGGAAAACTCCCCGGCGTCGCGGCTGCCGGCCGCGCCCCATCGTCGCGGCTCGTTTTCCGAGTGGCCGCGACATGCCCCGAGCGAGAAAGGGCCCTGCTCCACGCGGAACTGGGCGCTGACCAGGGCTGCCCAACGCCGGCCAATTCTCACGAGCGTTCTGCTCAAATCGATCCCGATTTGGGCAGAACGCTCGTGAGAATTGGCTGGAAAAGGCCCGGCGAACACACTTCGGGCACCACAGGGCCGCAGGGCGGCCCCCCCCGGGGCCCTGTCCGGGATCGCGTGTCGTCGCGTTCCGGCACCGCCAGGAGGAGCTCCGGGAGGCGTGCCGCGGGGCGGCCGACGCCTCCCGCTCCTCAGCCTCCTGGGGTCCCCTCCCTGGCGCCGGAAGCTGGGGCCGGGCCAGCCCCGAAAGCCGAGCCTGGGCCCGGGCCTGCTTGATCAGCCTTCCGTTGCCAGGGGCCTGAGCCTGGGGGCCTCCCCATGGGGAACCCTGAGTCCCGCGCCACGAGTCCCCCGACCGTCCCGGCGACAACGGCACCTTTCGCGGCTTCGTCCTAGCCGCGGAGTGAGAGACCAGTCCGTTTCCCCACAGAGGGCAGCCCCCTCCAGGGGCGCCCCGGCCGCCCGCCACGGCGGAGTCGGACGCCCGGCCACGGCGCCTCCATCCACTCTGCTCGGGGAAAACTCGCCGGCGCCGCGGCTGCCGGCCGCGCCCCATCGTCGCGGCTCGTTTTCCGGGTGGCCGCGACATGCCCCGAGCGAGAAAGGGCCCTGCTCCACGCGGAACTGGGCGCTGACCAGAGCTGCCCAACGCCGGCCAATTCTCACGAGCGCTCGTGAGAATTGGCCGGAAAAGGCCCGGCGAACACACTTCGGGCACCACAGGGCCGCAGGGCGGCCCCCCCCGGGGCCCTGTCCGGGATCGCGTGTCGTCGCGTTCCGGCACCGCCAGGAGGAGCTCCAGGAGGCGTGCCGCAGGGCGGCTGACGCCTCCCGCTCCTCAGCCTCCGGGGGTCCCCTCCCTGGCGCCGGCAGCTGGGGCCGGGCCAGCCCCGAAAGCCGGGCACGGGCCCGGGCCTGCTTGCTCAGCCTTCCGTTGCCAGGGGCCTGAGCCTGGGGGCCTCCCCATGGGGAACCCTGAGTCCCGCACCACGAGTCCCCCGACCGTCCCGGCGACAACGGCACCTTTCGCGGCTTCGTCCTAGTCGCGGAGTGAGAGACCAGTCCGTTTCCCCACAGAGGCCAGCCCCCTCCAGGGGCGCCCCGGCCGCCCGCCACGGCGGAGGCGGACGCCCGGCCACGGCGCCTCCATCCACTCTGCTCGGGGAAATCTCCCCGGCGCCGCGGCTGCCGGCCGCGCCCCATCGTCGCGGCTCGCTTTCCGGGTGGCCGCGACATGCCCCGAGCGAGAAAGGGCCCTGCTCCACGCGGAACTGGGCGCTGACCAGGGCTGCCCAACGCCGGCCAATTCTCACGAGCGTTCTGCCCAAATCGATCCCGATTTGGACAGAACGCTCGTGAGAATTGGCCGGAAAACGCCCGGCGAACACACTTCGGGCACCACAGGGCCGCAGGGCGGCCCCCCCCGGGGCCCTGTCCGGGATCGCGTGTCGTCGCGTTCCGGCATCGCCAGGAGGAGCTCCGGGAGGCGTGCCGCGGGGCGGCCGACGCCTCCCGCTCCTCAGCCTCCGGGGGACCCCTCCCTGGCGCTGGCAGCTGGGGCCGGGCCAGCCCCGAAAGCCGGGCCCGACCCCGGGCCTGCTTGCTCAGCCTTCCGTTGCCAGGGGCCTGAGCCTGGGGGCCTCCCCATGGGGAAACCTGAGTCCCGCGCCACGAGTCCCCCGACCGTCCCGGCGACAACGGCACCTTTCGCGGCTTCACCTAGCCGCGGAGTGAGAGACCAGTCCGTTTCCCCACAGAGGCCAGCCCCCTCCAGGGGCGCCCCGGCCGCCCGCCACGGCGGAGGCGGACGCCCGGCCACGGCGCCTCCATCCACTCTGCTCGGGGAAAACTCCCCGGCGCCGCGGCTGCCGGCCGCGCCCCATCCTCGCGGCTCGTTGTCCGGGTGGCTGCAACATGCCCCGAGCGAGAAAGGGCCCTGCTCCACGCGGAACTAGGCGCTGACCAGGGCTTCCCAACGCCGGCCAATTCTCACGAGCGTTCTGCCCAAATCGATCCCGATTTGGGCAGAACGCTCGTGAAAATTGGCTGGAAAATGCCCGGCGAACACACTTCGGGCATCACAGGTCCGCAGGGCGGCCCCCCCCGGGGCCCTGTCCGGGATCGCGTGTCGTCGCGTTCCGGCACCGCCAGGAGGAGCTCCGGGAGGCGTGCCGCGGGGCGGCCGACGCCTCCCGCTCCTCAGCATCCGGGGATCCCCTCCCTGGCGCCGGAACCTGGGGCCGGGCCAGCCCCGAAAGCTGAGCCCGGCCCCGGTCCTGCTTGCTCAGCCTTCCGTTGCCAGGGCCCTGAGCCTGGGGGCCTCCCCATGGGGAACCCTGAGTCCCGCGCCACGAGTCCCCCGACCGTCACGGCGACAACGGCACCTTTCGCGGCTTCGTCCGAGCCGCGGATTGAGAGACCAGTCCGTTTCCCCACAGAGGGCAGCCACCTCCAGGGGCGCCCCGGCCGCCCGCCACGGCGGAGTCGGACGCCCGGCCATGGCGCCTCCATCCACTCTGCTCGGGGAAATCTCCCCGGCGCCGCGGCTGCCGGCCGCGCCCCATCGTCGCGGCTCGTTTTCCGGGTGGCCGCGACATGCCCCGAGCGAGAAAGGGCCCTGCTCCACGCGGAACTAGGCGCTGACCAGGAGTGCCCAACGCCGGCCAATTCTCACGAGCGTTCTGCCCAAATCGATCCCGATTTGGGCAGAACGCTCGTGAGAATTGGCCGGAAAACGCCCGGCGAACACACTTCGGGCACCACAGGGCCGCAGGGCGGCCCCCCCCGGGGCCCTGTCCGGGATCGCGTGTCGTCGCGTTCCGGCACCGCCAGGAGGAGCTCCGGGAGGCGTGCCGCGGGGCGGCCGACGCCTCCCGCTCCTCAGCCTCCGGGGGACCCCTCCCTGGCGCTGGCAGCTGGGGCCGGGCCAGCCCCGAAAGCCGGGCCTGACCCCGGGCCTGCTTGCTCAGCCTTCCGTTGCCAGGGGCCTGAGCCTGGGGGCCTCCCCATGGGGAACCCTGAGTCCCACGCCACGAGTCCCCCGACCGTCCCGGCGACAACGGCACCTTTCGCGGCTTCGTCCTAGCCGCGGAGTGAGAGACCAGTCCGTTTCCCCACAGAGGCCAGCCCCCTCCAGGGGCGCCCCGGCCGCCCGCCACGGCGGAGGCGGACGCCCGGCCACGGCGCCTCCATCCACTCTGCTCGGGGAAAACTCCCCGGCGCCGCGGCTGCCGGCCGCGCCCCATCGTCGCGGCTCGTTTTCCGGGTGGCCGCGACATGCCCCGAGCGAGAAAGGGCCCTGCTCCACGCGGAACTGGGCGCTGACCAGGGCTACCCAACGCCGGCCAAATCACACGAGCGTTCTGCCCAAATCGGGATCGATTTGGGCAGAACGCTCGTGAGAATTGGCCGGAAAAGGCCCGGCGAACACACTTCGGGCACCACAGGGCCGCAGGGCGGCCCCCCCCGGGGCCCTGTCCGGGATCGCGTGTCGTCGCGTTCCGGCACCGCCAGGAGGAGCTCCGGGAGGCGTGCCGCGGGGCGGCCGACGCCTCCCGCTCCTCAGCCTACTGGGGTCCCCTCCCTGGCGCCGGAAGTTGGGGCCGGGCCAGCTCCGAAATCCGAGCCTGGGCCCGGGCCTGCTTGATCAGCCTTCCGTTGCCAGGGGCCTGAGCCTGGGGGTCTCCCCATGGGGAACCCTGAGTCCCGCGCCACGAGTCCCCCGACCGTCCCGGCGACAACGGCACCTTTCGCGGCTTCGTCCTAGCCGCGGAGTGAGAGACCAGTCCGTTTCCCCACAGAGGGCAGCCCCCTCCAGGGGCGCCCCGGCCGCCCGCAACGGCGGAGTCGGACGCCCGGCCACGGCGCCTCCATCCACTCTGCTCGGGGAAAACTCGCCGGCGCCGCGGCTGCCGGCCGCGCCCCATCGTCGCGGCTCGTTTTCCGGGTGGCCGCGACATGCCCCGAGCGAGAAAGGGCCCTGCTCCACGCGGAACTGGGCGCTGACCAGGGCTGCCCAACGCCGGCCAATTCTCACGAGCGCTCGTGAGAATTGGCCGGAAAAGGCCCGGCGAACACACTTCGGGCACCACAGGTCCGCAGGGCGGCCCCCCCCGGGGCCCTGTCCGGGATCGCGTGTCGTCGCGTTCCGGCACCGCCAGGAGGAGCTCCGGGAGGCGTGCCGCGGGGCGGCCGACGCCTCCCGCTCCTCAGCCCCCGGGAGTCCCCTCCCTGGCGCCGGCAGCTGGGGCCGGGCCAGGCCCGAAAGCCGGGCACGGGCCCGGGCCTGCTTGCTCAGCCTTCCGTTGCCAGGGGCCTGAGCCTGGGGGCCTCCCCATGGGGAACCCTGAGTCCCGCGCCACGAGTCCCCCGACCGTCCCGGCGACAACGGCACCTTTCACGGCTTCGTCCTAGTCGCGGAGTGAGAGACCTGTCCGTTTCCCCACAGAGGCCAGCCCCCTCCAGGGGCGCCCCGGCCGCCCGCCACGGTGGAGGCGGACGCCCGGCCACGGCGCCTCCATCCACTCTGCTCGGGGAAATCTCCCCGGCGCCGCGGCTGCCGGCCGCGCCCCATCGTCGCGACTCGCTTTCCGGGTGGCCGCGACATGCCCCGAGCGAGAAAGGGCCCTGCTCCACGCGGAACTGGGCGCTGACCAGGGCTGCCCAACGCCGGCCAATTCTCACGAGCGTTCTGCCCAAATCGATCCCGATTTGGGCAGAACGCTCGTGAGAATTGGCCGGAAAACGCCCGGCGAACACACTTCGGGCACCACAGGGCCGCAGGGCGGCCCCCCCCGGGGCCCTGTCCGGGATCGCGTGTCGTCGCGTTCCGGCACCGCCAGGAGGAGCTCCGGGAGGCGTGCCGCGGGGCGGCCGACGCCTCCCGCTCCTCAGCCTCCGGGGGACCCCTCCCTGGCGCTGGCAGCTGGGGCCGGGCCAGCCCCGAAAGCCGGGCCCGACCCCGGGCCTGCTTGCTCAGCCTTCCGTTGCCAGGGGCCTGAGCCTGGGGGCCTCCCCATGGGGAAACCTGAGTCCCGCGCCACGAGTCCCCCGACCGTCCCGGCGACAACGGCACCTTTCGCGGCTTCACCTAGCCGCGGAGTGAGAGACCAGTCCGTTTCCCCACAGAGGCCAGCCCCCTCCAGGGGCGCCCCGGCCGCCCGCCACGGCGGAGGCGGACGCCCGGCCACGGCGCCTCCATCCACTCTGCTCGGGGAAAACTCCCCGGCGCCGCGGCTGCCGGCCGCGCCCCATCCTCGCGGCTCGTTTTCCGGGTGGCCGCAACATGCCCCGAGCGAGAAAGGGCCCTGCTCCACGCGGAACTAGGCGCTGACCAGGGCTTCCCAACGCCGGCCAATTCTCACGAGCGTTCTGCCCAAATCGATCCCGATTTGGGCAGAACGCTCGTGAAAATTGGCTGGAAAATGCCCGGCGAACACACTTCGGGCATCACAGGTCCGCAGGGCGGCCCCCCCCGGGGCCCTGTCCGGGATCGCGTGTCGTCGCGTTCCGGCACCGCCAGGAGGAGCTCCGGGAGGCGTGCCGCGGGGCGGCCGACGCCTCCCGCTCCTCAGCCTCCGGGGGACCCCTCCCTGGCGCTGGCAGCTGGGGCCGGGCCAGCCCCGAAAGCCGGGCCTGACCCCGGGCCTGCTTGCTCAGCCTTCCGTTGCCAGGGGCCTGAGCCTGGGGGCCTCCCCATGGGGAACCCTGAGTCCCGCGCCACGAGTCCCCCGACCGTCCCGGCGACAACGGCACCTTTCGCGGCTTCGTCCTAGCCGCGGAGTGAGAGACCAGTCCGTTTCCCCACAGAGGCCAGCCCCATCCAGGGGCGCCCCGGCCGCCCGCCACGGCGGAGGCGGACGCCCGGCCACGGCGCCTCCATGCAATCTGCTCGGGGAAATCTCCCCGGCGCCGCGGCTGCCGGCCGCGCCCCATCGTCGCGGCTCGTTTTCCGGGTGGCCGCGACATGCCCCGAGCGAGAAAGGGCCCTGCTCCACGCGGAACTGGGTGCTGACCAGGGCTGCCCAACGCCGGCCAATTCTCACGAGCGTTCTGCCC
Organism: Meles meles; assembly: GCF_922984935.1. Lineage (NCBI taxonomy): Eukaryota > Metazoa > Chordata > Mammalia > Carnivora > Mustelidae > Meles > Meles meles. Next base: position 12,867 of record NW_025721481.1, read on the forward strand.
AAATCGATCCCGATTTGGGCAGAACGCTCGTGAGAGTTGGCCGGAAACGCCCGGCGAACACACTTCGGGCACCACAGGGCCGCAGGGCCGCCCCTCCGGGGCTTTGTGCGGGATCGCGTGTCGTCGCGTTCCGGCACCGCCAGGAGGAGCTCCGGGAGGCGGGCCCCAGGGAGGCCGACGCCTCCCGCTCCTCAGCCTCCAGGGGTCCCCTCCCTGGCGCCGGCCTCTGGGGCCGGGCCAGTCCCGAAAGCCGGGCCCGGGCCCGGGCCTGCTTGCTCAGCCTTCCGTTGCCTGGGGCCTGAGCCTGGGGGCCTCCGCATTGGGAACCCTGAGTCCCGCGCCACGAGTCCCCCCGACCGTCCCGGCGTCAATGGCACCTTTCGCGGCTTCGTCCCAGCCGTGGAGTGAGACATCACTCCGTTCCCCCACAGAGGCCAGCCCCCTCCACGGGCGCCCCGGCCGCCCGCCACGGCGGAGGCGGACGCCCGGCCACGGCGCCTCCATCCACTCTGCTCGGGGAAACTCCCCGGCGCCAGGGCCGCCGACCAAGCCCCAGAGTCGCGGCTCGTTTTCCGGGTGGACGCGACATGCCCCGAGCGAGAAAGGGCCCTGCTCCACGCGGAACTGGGCGCTGACCAGGGCTGCCCAACGCCGGCCAATTCTCACGAGCGCTCGTGAGAATTGGCCGGAAAAGGCCCGGCGAACACACTTCGGGCATCACAGGGCCGCAGGGCGGCCCCCCCCGGGGCCGTGTCCGGGATCGCGTGTCGTCGCGTTCCGGCACCGCCAGGAGGAGCTCTGGGAGGCGTGCCGCGGGGCGGCCGACGCCTCCCGCTCCTCAGGCTCCGGGTGTCCCCTCCCTGGCGCCGGCAGCAGGGGCCGGGCCAGCCCCGAAAGCCGGGCACGGGCCCGGGCCTGCTTGCTCAGCCTTCCGTTGCCAGGGGCCTGAGCCTGGGGGCCTCCCCATGGGGAACCCTGAGTCCCGCGCCACGAGTCCCTCGACCGTCCCGGCGACAACGGCACCTTTCGCGGCTTCGTCCTAGTCGCGGAGTGAGAGACCTGTCCGTTTCCCCACAGAGGCCAGCCCCCTCCAGGGGCGCCCCGGCCGCCCGCCACGGCGGAGGCGGACGCCCGGCCACGGCGCCTCCATCCACTCTGCTCGGGGAAATCTCCCCGGCGCCGCGGCTGCCGGCCGCGCCCCATCGTCGCGGCTCGCTTTCCGGGTGGCCGCGACATGCCCCGAGCGAGAAAGGGCCCTGCTCCACGCGGAACTGGGCGCTGACCAGGGCTGCCCAACGCCGGCCAATTCTCACGAGCGTTCTGCCCAAATCGATCCCGATTTGGGCAGAACGCTCGTGAGAATTGGCCGGAAAACGCCCGGCGAACACACTTCGGGCACCACAGGGCCGCAGGGCGGCCCCCCCCGGGGCCCTGTCCGGGATCGCGTGTCGTCGCGTTCCTGCACCGCCAGGAGGAGCTCCGGGAGGCGTGCCGTGGGGCGGCCGACGCCTCCCGCTCCTCAGCCTCCGATGGGTCCCCTCCCTGGCGCCGGCAGCTGGGGCCGGGCCAGCCCCGAAAGCCGGGCCCGGGCCCGGGCCTGCTTGCTCAGCCTTCCGTTGCCAGGGGCCTGAGCCTGGGGGCCTCCCCATGGGGAACCCTGAGTCCCGCGCCACGAGTCCCCCGACCGTCCCGGCGAAAACGGCACCTTTCGCGGCTTCGTCCGAGCCGCGGATTGAGAGACCAGTCCGTTTCCCCACAGAGGGCAGCCCCCTCCAGGGGCGCCCCGGCCGCCCGCCACGGCGGAGTCGGACGCCCGGCCACGGCGCCTCCATCCACTCTGCTCGGGGAAAACTCCCCGGCGCCGGGGCCGCCGGCCGCGCCCCATCGTCGCGGCTCGTTTTCCGCGTGGCCGCGCCATGCCCCGAGCGAGAAAGCGCCCTGCTCCACGCGGCCCTGGGCGCTGACCAGGGCTGCCCAACGCCGGCCAATTCTCACGAGATTTCTGCCCAAATCGATCCCGATTTGGGCAGAACGCTCGTGAGAATTGGCCGGAAAACGCCCGGCGAACACACTTCGGGCACCACAGGGCCGCAGGGCCGCCCCTCCGGGGCTTTGTGCGGGATCGCGTGTCGTCGCGTTCCGGCACCGCCAGGAGGAGCTCCGGGAGGCGGGCCCAAGGGAGGCCGACGCCTCCCGCTCCTCAGCCTCCAGGGGTCCCCTCCCTGGCGCCGGCCGCTGGGGCCGGGCCAGCCCCGAAAGCCGGGCCCGGGCCCGGGCCTGCTTGCTCAGCCTTCCGTTGCCAGGGGCCTGAGACTGGGGGCCTCCGCATGGGGAACCCTGAGTCCCGCGCCACGAGTCCCCCCGACCGTCCCGGCGTCAATGGCACCTTTCGCGGCTTCGTCCCAGCCGTGGAGTGAGAGATCACTCCGTTCCCCCACAGAGGCCAGCCCCCTCCACGGGCGCCCCGGCCGCCCGCCACGGCGGAGGCGGACGCCCGGCCACGGCGCCTCCATCCACTCTGCTCGGGGAAACTCCCCGGCGCCAGGGCCGCCGACCAAGCCCCAGAGTCGCGGCTCGTTTTCCGGGTGGCCGCGACATGCCCCGAGCGAGAAAGGGCCCTGCTCCACGCGGCACTGGGCGCTGACCAGGGCTGCCCAACGCCGGCCAATTCTCACGAGCGTTCTGCCCAAATCGATGCTGATTTGGGCAGAACGCTCGTGAGAATTGGCCGGAAAACGCCCGGCGAACACACTTCGGGCACCACAGGGCGCGGGGCCGCCCCCCCGGGGCCCTGTCCGGGATCGCGTGTCGTCGCGTTCCGGCACCGCCAGGAGGAGCTCCGGGCGGCGGGCCCCGGGGAGGTCGACGCCTCCCGCTACTCACCCTCCGGGGGTCCCCTCCCTGGCGCCGGCATCTGGGGCCGGGCCAGCCCAGAAAGCCGGGCCCGGGCCCGGGCCTGCTTGCTCAACCTTCCGTTCCCAGGGGCCTGAGCCTGGGGGCCTCCCCATGGGGAACCCTGAGTCCCGCGCCACGAGTCCCCCGACCGTCCCAGCGACAACGGCACCTTTCGCGGCTTAGTCCTAGCCGCGGAGTTAGAGACCAGTCCGTTTCGCCACAGAGGCCAGCCCCCTCCAGGGGCGCCCCGGCCGCCCGCCACGGCGGAGGCGGACGCCCGGCCACGGTGCCTCCATCCACTCTGCTCGGGGAAAACTCCCCGGCGCCGCGGCTGCCGGCCGCGCCCCATCGTCGCGGCTCATTTTCCGGGTGGCCGCGACATGCTCCGAGCGAGAAAGGGCCCTGCTCCACGCGGAACTGGGCGCTGACCAGGGCTGCCCAACGCCGGCCAATTCTCACGAGCGTTCTGCCCAAATCGATCCCGATTTGGGCAGAACGCTCGTGAGAATTGGCCGGAAAACGCCCGGCGAACACACTTCGGGCACCACAGGGCCGCAGGGCGGCCCCCCCCGTGGCCCTGTCCGGGATCGCGTGTCGTCGCGTTCCGGCACCGCCAGGAGGAGCTCCGGGAGGCGTGCCGCGGGGCGGCCGACGCCTCCCGCTCCTCAGCCTCCGGGGGTCCCCTCCCTGGCGCCGGCAGCTGGGGCCGGGCCAGCCCCGAAAGCCGGGCCCGGGCCCGGGCCTTCTTGCTCAGCCTTCCGTTGCCAGGGGCCTGAGCCTGGGGGCCTCCCCATGGGGAACCCTGAGTCCCGCGCCACGAGTCCCCCGACCGTCCCGGCGACAACGGCACCTTTCGCGGCTTTGTCCTAGCCGCGGAGTCAGAGACCAGTCCGTTTCCCCACAGAGGCCAGCCCCCTCCAGGGGCGCCCCGGCCGCCCGCCACGGCGGAGGCGGACGCCCGGCCACGGCGCCTCCATCCACTCTGCTCGGGGGAAAACTCCCCGGCGCCGCGGCTGCCGGCCGCGCCCCATCGTCGCGGCTCGTTTTCCGGGTGTCCGCGACATGCCCCGAGCGAGAAAGGGCCCTGCTCCACGCGGAACTGGGCGCTGACCAGGGCTGCCCAACGCCGGCCAATTCTCACTAGCGTTCTGCCCAAATCGATCATGATTTGGGCAGAACGCTCGTGAGAATTGGCCGGAAAACGCCCGGCGAACACACTTCGGGCACCACAGGGCCGCAGGGCGGCCCCCCCCGGGGCCCTGTCCGGGATCGCGTGTCGTCGCGTTCCGGCACCGCCAGGAGGAGCTCCGGGAGGCGTGCCGCGGGGCGGCCGACGCCTCCCGCTCCTCAGCCTCCGGGGGTCCCCTCCCTGGCGCCGGCAGCTGGGGCCGGGCCAGCCCAGAAAGCCGGGCCCGGGCCCGGGCCTGCTTGCTCAACCTTCCGTTCCCAGGGGCCTGAGCCTGGGGGCCTCCCCATGGGGAACCCTGAGTCCCGCGCCACGAGTCCCCCGACCGTCCCGGCGACAACGGCACCTTTCGCGGCTTCGTCCTAGCCGCGGAGTGAGAGACCAGTCCGTTTCCCCACAGAGGCCAGCCCCCTCCAGGGGCGCCCCGGCCGCCCGCCACGGCGGAGGCGGACGCCCGGCCACGGTGCCTCCATCCACTCTGCTCGGGGAAAACTCCCCGGCGCCGCGGCTGCCGGCCGCGCCCCATCGTCGCGGCTCATTTTCCGGGTGGCCGCGACATGCTCCGAGCGAGAAAGGGCCCTGCTCCACGCGGAACTGGGCGCTGACCAGGGCTGCCCAACGCCGGCCAATTCTCACGAGCGTTCTGCCCAAATCGATCCCGATTTGGGCAGAACGCTCGAGAGAATTGGCCGGAAAACGCCCGGCGAACACACTTCGGGCACCACAGGGCCGCAGGGCGGCCCCCCCCCGGGGCCCTGTCCGGGATCGCGTGTCGTCGCGTTCCGGCACCGCCAGGAGGAGCTCCGGGAGGCGTGCCGCGGGGCGGCCGACGCCTCCCGCTCCTCAGACTCCGGGGGTCCCCTCCCTGGCGCCGGCAGCTGGGGCTGGGCCAGCCCCGAAACCCGGGTACGGGCCCGTGCCTGCTTGCTCAGCCTTCCGTTGCCAGGGGCCTGAGACTGGGGGCCTCCCCATGGGGAACCCTGAGTCCCGCGCCACGAGTCCCCCCGACCGTCCCAGCGACAACGGCACCTTTCGCGGCTTCGTCCTAGCCGCGGAGTGAGAGACCAGTCCGTTTCCCCCACAGAGGCCAGCCCCCTCCAGGGGCGCCCCGGCCGCCCGCCGCGGCGGTGGCGGACGCCCGGCCACGGCGCCTCCATCCACTCTGCTCGGGGAAAACTCCCCGGCGCCACGGCTGCCGGCCGCGCCCCCTCGTCGCGGCTCGTTTTCCGGGTGGCCGCGACATGCCCCGAGCGAGAAAGGGCCCTGCTCCACGCGGAACTGGGCGCTGACCAGGGCTGCCCAACGCCGGCCAATTCTCACGAGCGTTCTGCCCAAATCGATCCCGATTTGGGCAGAACGCTCGTGAGAACTGGCCGGAAAACGCCCGGCGAACACACTTCGGGCACCACAGGGCCGCAGGGCGGCCCCCCCCGGGGCCCTGTCCGGGATCGCGTGTCGTCGCGTTCCGGCACCGCCAGGAGGAGCTCCGGGAGGCGTGCCGCGGGGCGGCCGACGCCTCCTGCTCCTCAGCCTCCGGGGGTCCCCTCCCTGGCGCCGGCAGCTGGGGCCGGGCCAGCCCCGAAAGCGGGCCCGGGCCCGGGCCTGCTTGCTCAGCCTTCCGTTGCCAGGGGCATGAGCCTGGGGGCCTCCCCATGGGGAACCCTGAGTCCCGCGCCACGAGTCCCCCGACCGTCCCGGCGACAACGGCACCTTTCGCGGCTTCGTCCTAGCCGCGGAGTGAGAGACCAGTCCGTTTCCCCACAGAGGCCAGCCCCCTCCAGGGGCGCCCCGGCCGCCCGCCACGGCGGTGGCGGACGCCCGGCCACGGCGCCTCCATCCACTCTGCTCGGGGAAAACTCCCCGGCGCCGCGGCTGCCGGCCGCGCCCCATCGTCGCGGCTCGTTTTCCGGGTGGCCGCGACATACCCCGAGCGAGAAAGGGCCCTGCTCCACGCGGAACTGGGCGCTGACCAGGGCTGCCCAACGCCGGCCAATTCTCACGAGCGTTCTGCCCAAATCGATCCCGATTTGGGCAGAACGCTCATGAGAATTGGCCGGAAAACGCCCGGCGAACACACTTCGGGCACCACAGGGCCGCAGGGCGGCCCCCCCCGGGGCCCTGTCCGGGATCGCGTGTCGTCGCGTTCCGGCACCGCCAGGAGGAGCTCCGGGAGGAGTGCCGTGGGGCGGCCGACGCCTCCCGCTCCGCAGCCTCCGATGGGTCCCCTCCCTGGCGCCGGCACCTGGGGCCGGGCCAGCCCCAAAAGCCGGGCCCGGGCCCGGGCCTGCTTGCTCAGCCTTCCGTTGCCAGGGGCCTGAGCCTGGGGGCCTCCCCATGGGGAACCCTTTGTCCCGCGCCACGAGTCCCCCGACCGTCCCGGCGACAACGGCACCTTTCGCGGCTTCGTCCTAGCCGCGGAGTGAGAGACCAGTCCGTTTCCCCACAGAGGCCAGCCCCCTCCAGGGGCGCCCCGGCCGCCCGCCACGGCGGAGGCGGACGCCCGTCCACGGCGCCTCCATCCACTCTGCTCGGGGAAAACTCCCCGGCGCCGCGGCTGCCGGCCGCGCCCCATCGTCGCGGCTCGTTTTCCGGGTGGCCGCGACATGCCCTGAGCGAGAAAGGGCCCTGCTCCACGCGGAACTGGGCGCTGACCAGGGCTGCCCAACGCCGGCCAATTCTCACGAGCGTTCTGCCCAAATCGATCCCGATTTGGGCAGAACGCTCGTGAGAATTGGCCGGAAAACGCCCGGCAAACACATTTCGGGCACCACAGGGCTGCAGGGCGGCCCCCCCCGGTGCCCTGTCCGGGATCGCGTGTCGTCGCGTTCCGGCACCGCCAGGAGGAGATCCGGGAGGCGTGCCGCGGGGCGGCCGACGCCTCCCGCTCCTCAGCCTCCGATGGGTCCCCTCCCTGGCGCCGGCACCTGGGGCCGGGCCAGCCCCGAAAGCCGGGCCCGGGCCCGGGCCTGCTTGCTCAGCCTTCCGTTGCCAGGGGCCTGAGCCTGGGGGCCTCCCCATGGGGAACCCTGTGTCCCGCGCCACGAGTCCCCCGACCGTCCCGGCGACAACGGCACCTTTCGCGGCTTCGTCCTAGCCGCGGAGTCAGAGACCAGTCCGTTTCCCCACAGAGGCCAGCCCCCTCCAGGGGCGCCCCGGCCGCCCGCCACGGCGGAGGCGGACGCCCGGCCACGGCGCCTCCATCCACTCTGCTCGGGGAAAACTCCCCGGCGCCGCGGCTGCCGGCCGCGCCCCATCGTCGCGGCTCGTTTTCCGGGTTGCCGCGACATGCCCCGAGCGAGAAAGGGCCCTGCTCCACGCGAACTGGGCGCTGACCTGGGCTGCCCAACGCCGGCCAATTCTCACGAGCGTTCTGCCCAAATCGATCCCAATTTGGGCAGAACGCTCGTGAGAATTGGCTGGAAAAGGCCCGGCGAACACACTTCGGGCATCACAGGGCCGCAGGGCGGCCCCACCCGGGCCCTGTCCGGGATCGCGTGTCGTCGCGTTCCGGCACCGCCAGGAGGAGCTCCGGGAGGCGTGCCGCGGGGCGGCCGACGCCTCCCGCTCCTCAGCCTCCGGGGGTCCCCACCCTGGCGCCGGCAGCTGGGGCCGGGCCAGCCCCGAAACCCGGGCCCGGCCCCGGGCCTGCTTGCTCAGCCTTCCGTTGCCAGGGGCCTGAGCCTGGGGGCCTCCCCATGGGGAACCCTGAGTCCCGCGCCACGAGTCCCCCGACCGTCCGGCGACAACGGCACCTTTCGCGGCTTCGTCCTAGCCGCGGAGTGAGAGACCAGTCCGTTTCCCCACAGAGGCCAGCCCCCTCCAGGGGCGCCCCGACCACCCGCCACGGCGGAGGCGGACGCCCGGCCACGGCGCCTCCATCCACACTGCTCGGGGAAAACTCCCCGGCGCCGGGGCCGCCGGCCGCGCCCCATCGTCGCGGCTCGTTTTCCACGTGGCCGCGCCATGCCCCGAGCGAGAAAGTGCCCTGCTCCACGCGGCACTGGGCGCTGACCAGGGCTGCCCAACGCCGGCCAATTCTCACGAGCTTTCTGCCCAAATCGATCCCGATTTGGGCAGAACGCTCGTGAGAGTTGGCCGGAAAACGCCCGGCGAACACACTTCGGGCACCACAGGGCCGCAGGGCCGCCCCTCCGGGGCTTTGTGCGGGATCGCGTGTCGTCGCGTTCCGGCACCGCCAGGAGGAGCTCCGTGAGGCGGGCCCCAGGGAGGCCGACGCCTCCCGCTCCTCAGCCTCCAGGGGTCCCCTCCCTGGCGCCGGCCTCTGGGGCCGGGCCAGTCCCGAAAGCCGGGCCCGGGCCCGGGCCTGCTTGCTCAGCCTTCCGTTGCCAGGGGCCTGAGCCTGGGGGCCTCCGCATGGGGAACCCTGAGTCCCGCGCCACGAGTCCCCCCGACCGTCCCGGCGTCAATGGCACCTTTCGCGGCTTCGTCCCAGCCGTGGAGTGAGACATCACTCCGTTCCCCCACAGAGGCCAGCCCCCTCCACGGGCGCACCGGCCGCCCGCCACGGCGGAGGCGGACGCCCGGCCACGGCGCCTCCATCCACTCTGCTCGGGGAAACTCCCCGGCGCCAGGGCCGCCGACCAAGCCCCAGAGTCGCGGCTCGTTTTCCGGGTGGACGCGACATGCCCCGAGCGAGAAAGGGGCCTGCTCCACGCGGAACTGGGCGCTGACCAGGGCTGCCCAACGCCGGCCAATTCTCACGAGCGTTCTGCCCAAATCGATGCTGATTTGGGCAGAACGCTCGTGAGAATTGGCCGGAAAACGCCCGGCGAACACACTTCGGGCACCACAGGGCCGCGGGGCCGCCCCCCCGGGGCCCTGTCCGGGATCGCGTGTCGTCGCGTTCCGGCACCGCCAGGAGGAGCTCCGGGAGGCGGGCCCCGGGGAGGCCGACGCCTCCCGCTATTCAGCCTCCGGGGGTCCCCTCCCTGGCGCCGGCAGCTGGGGCCGGGCCAGCCCAGAAAGCCGGGCCCGGGCCCGGGCCTGCTTGCTCAACCTTCCGTTCCCAGGGGCCTGAGCCTGGGGGCCTCCCCATGGGGAACCCTGAGTCCCGCGCCACGAGTCCCCCGACCGTCCCGGCGACTACGGCACCTTTCGCGGCTTCGTCCTAGCCGCGGAGTGAGAGACCAGTCCGTTTCCCCACAGAGGCCAGCCCCCTCCAGGGGCGCCCTGGCCGCCCGCCACGGCGGAGGCGGACGCCCGGCCACGGTGCCTCCATCCACTCTGCTCGGGGAAAACTCCCCGGCGCCGCGGCTGCCGGCCGCGCCCCATTGTCGCGGCTCGTTTTCCGGGTGGCCGCGACATGCCCCGAGCGAGAAAGGGCCCTGCTCCACGCGGAACTGGGCGCTGACCAGGGCTGCCCAACGCCGGCCAATTCTCACGAGCGTTCTGCCCAAATCGATCCCGATTTGGGCAGAACGCTCGTGAGAATTGGCCGGAAAACGCCCGGCGAACACACTTCGGGCACCACAGGGCCGCAGGGCGGCCCCCCCCGGGGCCCTGTCCGGGATCGCGTGTCGTCGCGTTCCTGCACCGCCAGGAGGAGCTCCGGGAGGCGTGCCGTGGGGCGGCCGACGCCTCCCGCTCCTCAGCCTCCGATGGGTCCCCTCCCTGGCGCCGGCAGCTGGGGCCGGGCCAGCCCCGAAAGCCGGGCCCGGGCCCGGGCCTGCTTGCTCAGCCTTCCGTTGCCAGGGGCCTGAGCCTGGGGGCCTCCCCATGGGGAACCCTGAGTCCCGCGCCACGAGTCCCCCGACCGTCCCGGCGAAAACGGCACCTTTCGCGGCTTCGTCCGAGCCGCGGATTGAGAGACCAGTCCGTTTCCCCACAGATGGCAGCCCCCTCCAGGGGCGCCCCGGCTGCCCGCCACGGCGGAGTCGGACGCCCGGCCACGGCGCCTCCATCCACTCTGCTCGGGGAAAACTCCCCGGCGCCGGGGCCGCCGGCCGCGCCCCATCGTCGCGGCTCGTTTTCCGCGTGGCCGCGCCATGCCCCGAGCGAGAAAGCGCCCTGCTCCACGCGGCACTGGGCGCTGACCAGGGCTGCCCAACGCCGGCCAATTCTCACGAGATTTCTGCCCAAATCGATCCCGATTTGGGCAGAACGCTCGTGAGAATTGGCCGGAAAACGCCCGGCGAACACACTTCGGGCACCACAGGGCCGCAGGGCCGCCCCTCCGGGGCTTTGTGCGGGATCGCGTGTCGTCGCGTTCCGGCACCGCCAGGAGGAGCTCCGGGAGGCGGGCCCAAGGGAGGCCGACGCCTCCCGCTCCTCAGCCTCCAGGGGTCCCCTCCCTGGCGCCGGCCGCTGGGGCCGTGCCAGCCCCGAAAGCCGGGCCCGGGCCCGGGCCTGCTTGCTCAGCCTTCCGTTGCCAGGGGCCTGAGACTGGGGGCCTCCGCATGGGGAACCCTGAGTCCCGCGCCACGAGTCCCCCCGACCGTCCCGGCGTCAATGGCACCTTTCGCGGCTTCGTCCCAGCCGTGGAGTGAGAGATCACTCCGTTCCCCCACAGAGGCCAGCCCCCTCCACGGGCGCCCCGGCCGCCCGCCACGGCGGAGGCGGACGCCCGGCCACGGCGCCTCCATCCACTCTGCTCGGGGAAACTCCCCGGCGCCAGGGCCGCCTACCAAGCCCCAGAGTCGCGGCTCGTTTTCCGGGTGGCCGCGACATGCCCCGAGCGAGAAAGGGCCCTGCTCCACGCGGCACTGGGCGCTGACCAGGGCTGCCCAACGCCGGCCAATTCTCACGAGCGTTCTGCCCAAATCGATGCTGATTTCGGCAGAACGCTCGTGAGAATTGGCCGGAAAACGCCCGGCGAACACACTTCGGGCACCACAGGGCGCGGGGCCGCCCCCCCGGGGCCCTGTCCGGGATCGCGTGTCGTCGCGTTCCGGCACCGCCAGGAGGAGCTCCGGGAGGCGGGCCCCGGGGAGGCCGACGCCTCCCGCTACTCACCCTCCGGGGGTCCCCTCCCTGGCGCCGGCAGCTGGGGCCGGGCCAGCCCAGAAAGCCGGGCCCGGGCCCGGGCCTGCTTGCTCAACCTTCCGTTCCCAGGGGCCTGAGCCTGGGGGCCTCCCCATGGGGAACCCTGAGTCCCGCGCCACGAGTCCCCCGACCGTCCCAGCGACAACGGCACCTTTCGCGGCTTCGTCCTAGCCGCGGAGTGAGAGACCAGTCCGTTTCCCCACAGAGGCCAGCCCCCTCCAGTGGCGCCCCGGCCGCCCGCCACGGCGGAGGCGGACGCCCGGCCACGGTGCCTCCATCCACTCTGCTCGGGGAAAACTCCCCGGCGCCGCGGCTGCCGGCCGCGCCCCATCGTCGCGGCTCATTTTCCGGGTGGCCGCGACATGCTCCGAGCGAGAAAGGGCCCTGCTCCACGCGGAACTGGGCGCTGACCAGGGCTGCCCAACGCCGGCCAATTCTCACGAGCGTTCTGCCCAAATCGATCCCGATTTGGGCAGAACGCTCGTGAGAATTGGCCGGAAAACGCCCGGCGAACACACTTCGGGCACCACAGGGCCGCAGGACGGCCCCCCCCGGGGCCCTGTCCGGGATCGCGTGTCGTCGCGTTCCGGCACCGCCAGGAGGAGCTCCGGGAGGCGTGCCGCGGGGCGGCCGACGCCTCCCGCTCCTCAGCCTCCGGGGGTCCCCTCCCTGGCGCCGGCAGCTGGGGCCGGGCCAGCCCCGAAAGCCGGGCCCGGGCCCGGGCCTTCTTGCTCAGCCTTCCGTTGCCAGGGGCCTGAGCCTGGGGGCCTCCCCATGGGGAACCCTGAGTCCCGCGCCACGAGTCCCCCGACCGTCCCGGCGACAACGGCACCTTTCGCGGCTTTGTCCTAGCCGCGGAGTCAGAGACCAGTCCGTTTCCCCACAGAGGCCAGCCCCCTCCAGGGGCGCCCCGGCCGCCCGCCACGGCGGAGGCGGACGCCCGGCCACGGCGCCTCCATCCACTCTGCTCGGGGAAAACTCCCCGGCGCCGCGGCTGCCGGCCGCGCCCCATCGTCGCGGCTCGTTTTCCGGGTGGCCGCGACATGCCCCGAGCGAGAAAGGGCCCTGCTCCACGCGGAACTGGGCGCTGACCAGGGCTGCCCAACGCCGGCCAATTCTCACGAGCGTTCTGCCCAAATCGATCCCGATTTGGGCAGAACGCTCGTGAGAACTGGCCGGAAAACGCCCGGCGAACACACTTCGGGCACCACAGGGCCGCAGGGCGGCCCCCCCCGGGGCCCTGTCCGGGATCGCGTGTCGTCGCGTTCCGGCACCGCCAGGAGGAGCTCCGGGAGGCGTGCCGCGGGGCGGCCGACGCCTCCTGCTCCTCAGCCTCCGGGGGTCCCCTCCCTGGCGCCGGCAGCTGGGGCCGGGCCCGGGCCCGGGCCTGCTTGCTCAGCCTTCCGTTGCCAGGGGCATGAGCCTGGGGGCCTCCCCATGGGGAACCCTGAGTCCCGCGCCACGAGTCCCCCGACCGTCCCGGCGACAACGGCACCTTTCGCGGCTTCGTCCTAGCCGCGGAGTGAGAGACCAGTCCGTTTCCCCACAGAGGCCAGCCCCCTCCAGGGGCGCCCCGGCCGCCCGCCACGGCGGTGGCGGACGCCCGGCCACGGCGCCTCCATCCACTCTGCTCGGGGAAAACTCCCCGGCGCCGCGGCTGCCGGCCGCGCCCCATCGTCGCGGCTCGTTTTCCGGGTGGCCGCGACATACCCCGAGCGAGAAAGGGCCCTGCTCCACGCGGAACTGGGCGCTGACCAGGGCTGCCCAACGCCGGCCAATTCTCACGAGCGTTCTGCCCAAATCGATCCCGATTTGGGCAGAACGCTCGTGAGAATTGGCCGGAAAACGCCCGGCGAACACACTTCGGGCACCACAGGGCCGCAGGGCGGCCCCCCCCGGGGCCCTGTCCGGGATCGCGTGTCGTCGCGTTCCGGCACCGCCAGGAGGAGCTCCGGGAGGAGTGCCGTGGGGCGGCCGACGCCTCCCGCTCCGCAGCCTCCGATGGGTCCCCTCCCTGGCGCCGGCACCTGGGGCCGGGCCAGCCCCAAAAGCCGGGCCCGGGCCCGGGCCTGCTTGCTCAGCCTTCCGTTGCCAGGGGCCTGAGCCTGGGGGCCTCCCCATGGGGAACCCTGTGTCCCGCGCCACGAGTCCCCCGACCGTCCCGGCGACAACGGCACCTTTCGCGGCTTCGTCCTAGCCGCGGAGTGAGAGACCAGTCCGTTTCCCCACAGAGGCCAGCCCCCTCCAGGGGCGCCCCGGCCGCCCGCCACGGCGGAGGCGGACGCCCGGCCACGGCGCCTCCATCCACTCTGCTCGGGGAAAACTCCCCGGCGCCGCGGCTGCCGGCCGCGCCCCATCGTCGCGGCTCGTTTTCCGGGTGGCCGCGACATGCCCTGAGCGAGAAAGGGCCCTGCTCGACGCGGAACTGGGCGCTGACCAGGGCTGCCCAACGCCGGCCAATTCTCACGAGCGTTCTGCCCAAATCGATCCCGATTTGGGCAGAACGCTCGTGAGAATTGGCCGGAAAACGCCCGGCAAACACATTTCGGGCACCACAGGGCTGCAGGGCGGCCCCCCCCCCGGTGCCCTGTCCGGGATCGCGTGTCGTCGCGTTCCGGCACCGCCAGGAGGAGATCCGGGAGGCGTGCCGCGGGGCGGCCGACGCCTCCCGCTCCTCAGCCTCCGATGGATCCCCTCCCTGGCGCCGGCACCTGGGGCCGGGCCAGCCCCGAATGCCGGGCCCGGGCCCGGGCCTGCTTGCTCAGCCTTCCGTTGCCAGGGGCCTGAGCCTGGGGGCCTCCCCATGGGGAACCCTGTGTCCCGCGCCACGAGTCCCCCGACCGTCCCGGCGACAACGGCACCTTTCGCGGCTTCGTCCTAGCCGCGGAGTCAGAGACCAGTCCGTTTCCCCACAGAGGCCAGCCCCCTCCAGGGGCGCCCCGGCCGCCCGCCACGGCGGAGGCGGACGCCCGGCCACGGCGCCTCCATCCACTCTGCTCGGGGAAAACTCCCCGGCGCCGCGGCTGCCGGCCGCGCCCCATCGTCGCGGCTCGTTTTCCGGGTTGCCGCGACATGCCCCGAGCGAGAAAGGGCCCTGCTCCACGCGAACTGGGCGCTGACCTGGGCTGCCCAACGCCGGCCAATTCTCACGAGCGTTCTGCCCAAATCGATCCCAATTTGGGCAGAACGCTCGTGAGAATTGGCTGGAAAAGGCCCGGCGAACACACTTCGGGCATCACAGGGCCGCAGGGCGGCCCCACCCGGGCCCTGTCCGGGATCGCGTGTCGTCGCGTTCCGGCACCGCCAGGAGGAGCTCCGGGAGGCGTGCCGCGGGGCGGCCGACGCCTCCCGCTCCTCAGCCTCCGGGGGTCCCCACCCTGGCGCCGGCAGCTGGGGCCGGGCCAGCCCCGAAACCCGGGCCCGGCCCCGGGCCTGCTTGCTCAGCCTTCCGTTGCCAGGGGCCTGAGCCTGTGGGCCTCCCCATGGGGAACCCTGAGTCCCGCGCCACGAGTCCCCCGACCGTCCGGCGACAACGGCACCTTTCGCGGCTTCGTCCTAGCCGCGGAGTGAGAGACCAGTCCGTTTCCCCACAGAGGCCAGCCCCCTCCAGGGGCGCCCCGACCACCCGCCACGGCGGAGGCGGACGCCCGGCCACGGCGCCTCCATCCACACTGCTCGGGGAAAACTCCCCGGCGCCGGGGCCGCCGGCCGCGCCCCATCGTCGCGGCTCGTTTTCCACGTGGCCGCGCCATGCCCCGAGCGAGAAAGTGCCCTGCTCCACGCGGCACTGGGCGCTGACCAGGGCTGCCCAACGCCGGCCAATTCTCACGAGCTTTCTGCCCAAATCGATCCCGATTTGGGCAGAACGCTCGTGAGAGTTGGCCGGAAAACGCCCGGCGAACACACTTCGGGCACCACAGGGCCGCAGGGCCGCCCCTCCGGGGCTTTGTGCGGGATCGCGTGTCGTCGCGTTCCGGCACCGCCAGGAGGAGCTCCGGGAGGCGGGCCCCAGGGAGGCCGACGCCTCCCGCTCCTCAGCCTCCAGGGGTCCCCTCCCTGGCGCCGGCCTCTGGGGCCGGGCCAGTCTCGAAAGCCGGGCCCGGGCCCGGGCCTGCTTGCTCAGCCTTCCGTTGCCAGGGGCCTGAGCCTGGGGGCCTCCGCATGGGGAACCCTGAGTCCCGCGCCACGAGTCCCCCCGACCGTCCCGGCGTCAATGGCACCTTTCGCGGCTTCGTCCCAGCCGTGGAGTGAGACATCACTCCGTTCCCCCACAGAGGCCAGCCCCCTCCACGGGCGCCCCGGCCGCCCGCCACGGCGGAGGCGGACGCCCGGCCACGGCGCCTCCATCCACTCTGCTCGGGGAAACTCCCCGGCGCCAGGGCCGCCGACCAAGCCCCAGAGTCGCGGCTCGTTTTCCGGGTGGACGCGACATGCCCCGAGCGAGAAAGGGGCCTGCTCCACGCGGAACTGGGCGCTGACCAGGGCTGCCCAACGCCGGCCAATTCTCACGAGCGTTCTGCCCAAATCGATGCTGATTTGGGCAGAACGCTCGTGAGAATTGGCCGGAAAACGCCCGGCGAACACACTTCGGGCACCACAGGGCCGCGGGGCCGCCCCCCCGGGGCCCTGTCCGGGATCGCGTGTCGTCGCGTTCCGGCACCGCCAGGAGGAGCTCCGGGAGGCGGGCCCCGGGGAGGCCGACGCCTCCCGCTACTCAGCCTCCGGGGGTCCCCTCCCTGGCGCCGGCAGCTGGGGCCGGGCCAGCCCAGAAAGCCGGGCCCGGGCCCGGGCCTGCTTGCTCAACCTTCCGTTCCCAGGGGCCTGAGCCTGGGGGCCTCCCCATGGGGAACCCTGAGTCCCGCGCCACGAGTCCCCCGACCGTCCCGGCGACTACGGCACCTTTCGCGGCTTCGTCCTAGCCGCGGAGTGAGAGACCAGTCCGTTTCCCCACAGAGGCCAGCCCCCTCCAGGGGCGCCCTGGCCGCCCGCCACGGCGGAGGCGGACGCCCGGCCACGGTGCCTCCATCCACTCTGCTCGGGGAAAACTCCCCGGCGCCGCGGCTGCCGGCCGCGCCCCATTGTCGCGGCTCGTTTTCCGGGTGGCCGCGACATGCCCCGAGCGAGAAAGGGCCCTGCTCCACGCGGAACTGGGCGCTGACCAGGGCTGCCCAACGCCGGCCAATTCTCACGAGCGTTCTGCCCAAATCGATCCCGATTTGGGCAGAACGCTCGTGAGAATTGGCCGGAAAACGCCCGGCGAACACACTTCGGGCACCACAGGGCCGCAGGGCGGCCCCCCCCGGGGCCCTGTCCGGGATCGCGTGTCGTCGCGTTCCTGCACCGCCAGGAGGAGCTCCGGGAGGCGTGCCGTGGGGCGGCCGACGCCTCCCGCTCCTCAGCCTCCGATGGGTCCCCTCCCTGGCGCCGGCAGCTGGGGCCGGGCCAGCCCCGAAAGCCGGGCCCGGGCCCGGGCCTGCTTGCTCAGCCTTCCGTTGCCAGGGGCCTGAGCCTGGGGGCCTCCCCATGGGGAACCCTGAGTCCCGCGCCACGAGTCCCCCGACCGTCCCGGCGAAAACGGCACCTTTCGCGGCTTCGTCCGAGCCGCGGATTGAGAGACCAGTCCGTTTCCCCACAGAGGGCAGCCCCCTCCAGGGGCGCCTCGGCCGCCCGCCACGGCGGAGTCGGACGGCCGGCCACGGCGCCTCCATCCACTCTGCTCGGGGAAAACTCCCCGGCGCCGGGGCCGCCGGCCGCGCCCCATCGTCGCGGCTCGTTTTCCGCGTGGCCGCGCCATGCCCCGAGCGAGAAAGCGCCCTGCTCCACGCGGCACTGGGCGCTGACCAGGGCTGCCCAACGCCGGCCAATTCTCACGAGATTTCTGCCCAAATCGATCCCGATTTGGGCAGAACGCTCGTGAGAATTGGCCGGAAAACGCCCGGCGAACACACTTCGGGCACCACAGGGCCGCAGGGCCGCCCCTCCGGGGCTTTGTGCGGGATCGCGTGTCGTCGCGTTCCGGCACCGCCAGGAGGAGCTCCGGGAGGCGGGCCCAAGGGAGGCCGACGCCTCCCGCTCCTCAGCCTCCAGGGGTCCCCTCCCTGGCGCCGGCCGCTGGGGCCGTGCCAGCCCCGAAAGCCGGGCCCGGGCCCGGGCCTGCTTGCTCAGCCTTCCGTTGCCAGGGGCCTGAGACTGGGGGCCTCCGCATGGGGAACCCTGAGTCCCGCGCCACGAGTCCCCCCGACCGTCCCGGCGTCAATGGCACCTTTCGCGGCTTCGTCCCAGCCGTGGAGTGAGAGATCACTCCGTTCCCCCACAGAGGCCAGCCCCCTCCACGGGCGCCCCGGCCGCCCGCCACGGCGGAGGCGGACGCCCGGCCACGGCGCCTCCATCCACTCTGCTCGGGGAAACTCCCCGGCGCCAGGGCCGCCTACCAAGCCCCAGAGTCGCGGCTCGTTTTCCGGGTGGCCGCGACATGCCCCGAGCGAGAAAGGGCCCTGCTCCACGCGGCACTGGGCGCTGACCAGGGCTGCCCAACGCCGGCCAATTCTCACGAGCGTTCTGCCCAAATCGATGCTGATTTCGGCAGAACGCTCGTGAGAATTGGCCGGAAAACGCCCGGCGAACACACTTCGGGCACCACAGGGCGCGGGGCCGCCCCCCCGGGGCCCTGTCCGGGATCGCGTGTCGTCGCGTTCCGGCACCGCCAGGAGGAGCTCCGGGAGGCGGGCCCCGGGGAGGCCGACGCCTCCCGCTACTCACCCTCCGGGGGTCCCCTCCCTGGCGCCGGCAGCTGGGGCCGGGCCAGCCCAGAAAGCCGGGCCCGGGCCCGGGCCTGCTTGCTCAACCTTCCGTTCCCAGGGGCCTGAGCCTGGGGGCCTCCCCATGGGGAACCCTGAGTCCCGCGCCACGAGTCCCCCGACCGTCCCGGCGACAACGGCACCTTTCGCGGCTTCGTCCTAGCCGCGGAGTGAGAGACCAGTCCGTTTCCCCACAGAGGCCAGCCCCCTCCAGTGGCGCCCCGGCCGCCCGCCACGGCGGAGGCGG
The DNA here is from genome assembly GCF_922984935.1 of Meles meles. Classification (NCBI taxonomy): domain Eukaryota; kingdom Metazoa; phylum Chordata; class Mammalia; order Carnivora; family Mustelidae; genus Meles; species Meles meles. The sequence continues at coordinate 30,994 of NW_025721481.1, forward strand.
ACGCCCGGCCACGGTGCCTCCATCCACTCTGCTCGGGGAAAACTCCCCGGCGCCGCGGCTGCCGGCCGCGCCCCATCGTCGCGGCTCATTTTCCGGGTGGCCGCGACATGCTCCGAGCGAAAAAGGGCCCTGCTCCACGCGGAACTGGGCGCTGACCAGGGCTGCCCAACGCCGGCCAATTCTCACGAGCGTTCTGCCCAAAGCGATCCCGATTTGGGCAGAACGCTCGTGAGAATTGGCCGGAAAACGCCCGGCGAACACACTTCGGGCACCACAGGGCCGCAGGACGGCCCCCCCCGGGGCCCTGTCCGGGATCGCGTGTCGTCGCGTTCCGGCACCGCCAGGAGGAGCTCCGGGAGGCGTGCCGCGGGGCGGCCGACGCCTCCCGCTCCTCAGCCTCCGGGGGTCCCCTCCCTGGCGCCGGCAGCTGGGGCCGGGCCAGCCCCGAAAGCCGGGCCCGGGCCCGGGCCTTCTTGCTCAGCCTTCCGTTGCCAGGGGCCTGAGCCTGGGGGCCTCCCCATGGGGAACCCTGAGTCCCGCGCCACGAGTCCCCCGACCGTCCCGGCGACAACGGCACCTTTCGCGGCTTTGTCCTAGCCGCGGAGTCAGAGACCAGTCCGTTTCCCCACAGAGGCCAGCCCCCTCCAGGGGCGCCCCGGCCGCCCGCCACGGCGGAGGCGGACGCCCGGCCACGGCGCCTCCATCCACTCTGCTCGGGGAAAACTCCCCGGCGCCGCGGCTGCCGGCCGCGCCCCATCGTCGCGGCTCGTTTTCCGGGTGTCCGCGACATGCCCCGAGCGAGAAAGGGCCCTGCTCCACGCGGAACTGGGCGCTGACCAGGGCTGCCCAACGCCGGCCAATTCTCACTAGCGTTCTGCCCAAATCGATCCTGATTTGGGCAGAACGCTCGTGAGAATTGGCCGGAAAACGCCCGGCGAACACACTTCGGGCACCACAGGGCCGCAGGGCGGCCCCCCCCCGGGGCCCTGTCCGGGATCGCGTGTCGTCGCGTTCCGGCACCGCCAGGAGGAGCTCCGGGAGGCGTGCCGCGGGGCGGCCGACGCCTCCCGCTCCTCAGCCTCAGGGGGTCCCCTCCCTGGCGCCGGCAGCTGGGGCTGGGCCAGCCCCGAAACCCGGGCCCGGGCCCGGGCCTGCTTGCTCAGCCTTCCGTTGCCAGGGGCCTGAGACTGGGGGCCTCCCCATGGGGAACCCTGAGTCCCGCGCCACGAGTCCCCCGACCGTCCCAGCGACAACGGCACCTTTCGCGGCTTCGTCCTAGCCGCGGAGTGAGAGACCAGTCCGTTTCCCCACAGAGGCCAGCCCCCTCCAGGGGCGCCCCGGCCGCCCGCCGCGGCGGTGGCGGACGCCCGGCCACGGCGCCTCCATCCACTCTGCTCGGGGAAAACTCCCCGGCGCCGCGGCTGCCGGCCGCGCCCCATCGTCGCGGCTCGTTTTCCGGGTGGCCGCGACATGCCCCGAGCGAGAAAGGGCCCTGCTCCACGCGGAACTGGGCGCTGACCAGGGCTGCCCAACGCCGGCCAATTCTCACGAGCGTTCTGCCCAAATCGATGCTGATTTGGGCAGAACGCTCGTGAGAATTGGCCGGAAAACGCCCGGCGAACACACTTCGGGCACCACAGGGCCGCGGGGCCGCCCCCCGGGGCCCTGTCCGGGATCGCGTGTCGTCGCGTTCCGGCACCGCCAGGAGGAGCTCCGGGAGGCGGGCCCCGGGGAGGCCGACGCCTCCCGCTACTCACCCTCCGGGGGTCCCCTCCCTGGCGCCGGCAGCTGGGGCCGGGCCAGCCCAGAAAGCCGGGCCCGGGCCCGGGCCTGCTTGCTCAACCTTCCGTTCCCAGGGGCCTGAGCCTGGGGGCCTCCCCATGGGGAACCCTGAGTCCCGCGCCACGAGTCCCCCGACCGTCCCGGCGACAACGGCACCTTTCGCGGCTTCGTCCTAGCCGCGGAGTGAGAGACCAGTCCGTTTCCCCACAGAGGCCAGCCCCCTCCAGGGGCGCCCCGGCCGCCCGCCACGGCGGAGGCGGACGCCCGGCCACGGTGCCTCCATCCACTCTGCTCGGGGAAAACTCCCCGGCGCCGCGGCTGCCGGCCGCGCCCCATCGTCGCGGCTCATTTTCCGGGTGGCCGCGACATGCTCCGAGCGAGAAAGGGCCCTGCTCCACGCGGAACTGGGCGCTGACCAGGGCTGCCCAACGCCGGCCAATTCTCACGAGCGTTCTGCCCAAATCGATCCCGATTTGGGCAGAACGCTCGTGAGAATTGGCCGGAAAACGCCCGGCGAACACACTTCGGGCACCACAGGGCCGCAGGGCGGCCCCCCCCGGGGCCCTGTCCGGGATCGCGTGTCGTCGCGTTCCGGCACCGCCAGGAGGAGCTCCGGGAGGCGTGCCGCGGGGCGGCCGACGCCTCCTGCCCCTCAGCATCCGGGGGTCCCCTCCTGGAGCCGGAACCTGGGGCCGGGCCAGCCCCGAAAGCTGAGCCCGGCCCCGGTCCTCCTTGCTCAGCCTTCCGTTGCCAGGGCCCTGAGCCTGGGGGCCTCCCCATGGGGAACACTGAGTCCCGCGCCACGAGTCCCCCGACCGTCCCGGCGACAACGACACTTTTCGCGGCTTCGTCCTAGCCGCGGAGTGAGAGACCAGTCCGTTTCCCCACAGAGGGCAGCCCCCTCCAGGGGCGCCCCGGCCGCCCGCCACGGCGGAGTCGGACGCCCGGCCATGGCGCCTCCATCCACTCTGCTCGGGGAAAACTCCCCGGCGCCGCGGCTGCCGGCCGCGCCCCATCGTCGCGGCTCGTTTTCCGCGTGGCCGCGCCATGCCCCGAGCGAGAAAGCGCCCTGCTCCACGCGGCACTGGGCGCTGACCAGGGCTGCCCAACGCCGGCCAATTCTCACGAGCTTTCTGCCCAAATCGATCCCGATTTGGGCAGAACGCTCGTGAGAATTGGCCGGAAAACGCCCGGCGAACACACTTCGGGCACCAGAGGGCCGCAGGGCCGCCCCTCCGGGGCTTTGTGCGGGATCGCGTGTCGTCGCGTTCCGGCACCGCCAGGAGGAGCTCCGGGAGGCGGGCCCCGGGGAGGCCGACGCCTCCCGCTCCTCAGCCTCCAGGGGTCCCCTTCCTGGCGCCGGCCGCTGGGGCCGGGCCAGCCCCGAAAGCCGGGCCCGGGCCCGGGCCTGCTTGCTCAGCCTTCCGTTGCCAGGGGCCTGAGCCTGGGGGCCTCCGCATGGGGAACCCTGAGTCCCGCGCCACGAGTCCCCCGGACCGTCCTGGCGTCAATGGCACCTTTCGCGGCTTCGTCCCAGCCGTGGAGTGAGAGATCACTCCGTTCCCCCACAGAGGCCAGCCCCCTCCACGGGCGCCCCGGCCGCCCGCCACGGCGGAGGCGGACGCACGGCCACGGCGCCTCCATCCACTCTGCTCGGGGAAACTCCCCGACGCCAGGGCCGCCGACCAAGCCCCAGAGTCGCGGCTCGTTTTCCGGGTGGCCGCGACATGCCCCGAGCGAGAAAGGGCCCTGCTCCACGCGGAACTGGGCGCTGACCAGGGCTGCCCAACGCCGGCCAATTCTCACGAGCGTTCTGCCCAAATCGATGCTGATTTGGGCAGAACGCTCGTGAGAATTGGCCGGAAAACGCCCGGCGAACACACTTCGGGCACCAAAGGGCCGCGGGGCCGCCCCCCCGGGGCCCTGTCCGGGATCGCGTGTCGTCGCGTTCCGGCACCGCCAGGAGGAGCTCCGGGATGCGGGCCCCGGGGAGGCCGACGCCTCCCGCTCCTCAGCCTCCGGGGGTCCCCTCCCTGGCGCCGGCAGCTGGGGCCGGGCCAGCCCAGAAAGCCGGGCCCGGGCCCGGGCCTGCTTGTTCAACCTTCCGTTCCCAGGGGCCTGAGCCTGGGGGCCTCCCCATGGGGAACCCTGAGTCCCGCGCCACGAGTCCCCCGACCGTCCCGGCGACAACGGCACCTTTCGCGGCTTCGTCCTAGCCGCGGAGTGAGAGACCAGTCCGTTTCCCCACAGAGGCCAGCCCCCTCCAGGGGCGCCCCGGCCGCCCGCCACGGCGGAGGCGGACGCCCGGCCACGGTGCCTCCATCCACTCTGCTCGGGGAAAACTCCCCGGCGCCGCGGCTGCCGGCCGCGCCCCATCATCGCGGCTCATTTTCCGGGTGGCCGCGACATGCCCCGAGCGAGAAAGGGCCCTGCTCCACGCGGAACTGGGCGCTGACCAGGGCTGCCCAACGCCGGCCAATTCTCACGAGCGTTCTGCCCAAATCGATCCCGATTTGGGCAGAACGCTCGTGAGAATTGGCCGGAAAAGGCCCGGCGAACACACTTCGGGCACCACAGGGCCGCAGGGCGGCCCCCCCCGGGGCCCTGTCCGGGATCGCGTGTCGTCGCGTTCCGGCACCGCCAGGAGGAGCTCCGGGAGGCGTGCCGCGGGGCGGCCGACGCCTCCCGCTCCTCAGCCTCCGGGGGTCCCCTCCCTGGCGCCGGCAGCTGGGGCCGGGCCAGCCCCGAAAGCCGGGCCCGGGCCCGGGCCTGCTTGCTCAGCCTTCCGTTGCCAGGGGCCTGAGCCTGGGGGCCTCCCCATGGGGAACCCTGAGTCCCGCGCCACGAGTCCCCCGACCGTCCCGGCGACAACGGCACCTTTCGCGGCTTCGTCCTAGCCGCGGAGTGAGAGACCAGTCCGTTTCCCCACAGAGGCCAGCCCCCTCGAGGGGCGCCCCGGCCGCCCGCCACGGCGGAGGCGGACGCCCGGCCACGGCGCCTCCATCCACTCTGCTCGGGGAAAACTCCCCGGCGCCGCGGCTGCCGGCCGCGCCCCATCGTCGCGGCTCGTTTTCCGGGTGGCCGCGACATGCCCCGAGCGAGAAAGGGCCCTGCTCCACGCGGAACTGGGCGCTGACCAGGGCTGCCCAACGCCGGCCAATTCTCACGAGTGTTCTGCCCAAATCGGGATCGATTTGGGCAGAACACTCGTGAGAATTGGCCGGAAAACGCCCGGCGAACACACTTCGGGCACCACAGGGCCGCAGGGTGGCCCCCCCCGGGGCCCTGTCCGGGATCGCGTGTCGTCGCGTTCCGGCACCGCCAGGAGGAGCTCCGGGAGGCGTGCCGTGGGGAGGCCGACGCCTCCCGCTCCTCAGCCTCCGGGGTTCCCCTCCCTGGCGCCGGCAGCTGGGGCCGGGCCAGCCCCGAAAGCCGGGCCCGGGCCCGGGCCTGCTTGCTGAGCCTTCCGTTGCCAGGGGCCTGAGCCTGGGGGCCTCCCCATGGGGAACCCTGAGTCCCGCGCCACGAGTCCACCGACCGTCCCGGCGACAACGGCACCTTTCGCGGCTTCGTCCTAGCCGCGGAGTGAGAGACCAGTCCGTTTCCCCACAGAGGCCAGCCCCCTCCAGGGGCGCCCCGGCCGCCCGCCACGGCAGAGGCGGACGCCCGGCCACGGCGCCTCCATCCACTCTGCTCGGGGAAAACTCCCCGGCGCCGCGGCTGCCGGCCGAGCCCCATCGTCGCGGCTCGTTTTCCGGGTGGCCGCGACATGCCCCGAGCGAGAAAGGGCCCTGCTCCACGCGGAACTGGGCGCTGACCAGGGCTGCCCAACGCCGGCCAATTCTCACGAGCGTTCTGCCCAAATCGATCCCGATTTGGGCAGAACGCTCGTGAGAATTGGCCGGAAAACGCCCGGAGAACACACTTCGGGCACCACAGGGCCGCAGGGCGGCCCCCCCCGGGGCCCTGTCCGGGATCGCGTGTCGTCGCGTTCCGGCACCACCAGGAGGAGCTCCGGGAGGCGTGCCGCGGGGAGGCCGACGCCTCCCGCTCCTCAGCCTCCGGGGTTCCCCTCCCTGGCGCCGGCAGCTGGGGCCGGGCCAGCCCCGAAAGCCGGGCCCGGGCCCGGGCCTGCTTGCTCAGCCTTCCGTTGCCAGGGGCCTGAGCCTGGGGGCCTCCCCATGGGGAACCCTGAGTCCCGCGCCACGTGTCCACCGACCGTCCCGGCGACAACGGCACCTTTCGCGGCTTCGTCCTAGCCGCGGAGTGAGAGACCAGTCCGTTTCCCCACAGAGGCCAGCCCCCTCCAGGGGCGCCCCGGTCGCCCGGCACGGCGGAGGCGGACGCCCGGCCACGGCGCCTCCATCCACTCTGCTCGGGGAAAACTCCCCGGCGCCGCGGCTGCCGGCCGAGCCCCATCGTCGCGGCTCGTTTTCCGGGTGGCCGCGACATGCCCCGAGCGAGAAAGGGCCCTGCTCCACGCGGAACTGGGCGCTGACCAGGGCTGCCCAACGCCGGCCAATTCTCACGAGCGTTCTGCCCAAAGCGATCCCGATTTGGGCAGAACGCTCGTGAGAATTGGCCGGAAAACGCCCGGCGAACACACTTCGGGCACCACAGGGCCGCAGGGCGGCCTCCCCCGGGGCCCTGTCCGGGATCGCGTGTCGTCGCGTTCCGGCACCGCCAGGAGGAGCTCCGGGAGGCGTGCCGAGGGGAGGCCGACGCCTCCCGCTCCTCAGCCTCCGGGGGTCCCCTCCCTGGCGCCGGCAGCTGGGGCCGGGCCAGCCCCGAAAGCCGGGCCCGGGCCCGGGCCTGCTTGCTCAGCCTTCCGTTGCCAGGGGCCTGAGCCTGGGGGCCTCCCCATGGGGAACCCTGAGTCCCGCGCCACGAGTCCCCCGACCGTCCCGGCCACAACGGCACCTTTCGCGGCTTCGTCCTAGCCGCGGAGTGAGAGACCAGTCCGTTTCCCCACAGAGGCCAGCCCCCTCCAGGGGCGCCCCGGCCGCCCGCCACGGCGGAGGCGGACGCCCGGCCACGGCGCCTCCATCCACTCTGCTCGGGGAAAACTCCCCGGCCCCGGGGCCGCCGGCCGCGCCCCATCGTCTCGGCTCATTTTCCGGTTGGCCGCGACATGCCCCGAGCGTGAAAGGGCCCTGCTCCACGCGGAACTGGGCGCTGACCAGGGCTGTCCAACGCCGGCCAATTCTCACGAGCGTTCTGCCCCATTTGGGCAGAACGCTCATGAGAATTGGCCGCAAAACGCCCTGCGAACTACTTCGGGCACCACAGGGCCGCAGGGCCGCCCCCCCCCGGGGCCCTGTCCGGATCGCGTGTCGTCTCGTTCCGGCACCGCCAGGAGGAGCTCCGTTAGTCTGGCGTGGGCAAGTCGACGCCTCCTGCTCCTCAGACTCTGGTGGTCCCCTCCCTTCGCTGGCAGCTGGGGCCGGTCCTGCCCCGAAAGCCGGGCCCGATCCAGGCCTGCTTGCTCACGCTTCCGTTGCCACGGGCCTGAGCCTGGGGGCCTCCCCATGGGGAACCCTGAGTCCCGCGCCACGAGTCCCCGACCGTCCTGGCGCCATCGGCCCCTTTCGTGGCTGTGACACAGCTGTGGAGCGACAGATCCATTTGTTCCCCCAGAGAGGCCAAGCCCTTCCCGGGCGCCCCGGACTCCCTCCAAGACGGAGACGAATGCCCGACCACAGCCCCTCCATCCACTCTGCTCGGAGCAAGCTCCCTGGCGCTGAGGCCCCCGGCCGGGCCCCGTCGTCTCGGCGCGTTTTCGGGTGGCTGGGACATACCCCGAGCGAGAAAGGGTCCTGGGCCACGTGGAACAAGGCGGTCCCCATGGTTGTCCAATGCCAGCAAATTTTCATGAGCGCTCTGCCCACATCGATCCCGATAAGATACGGACCCTCAACTCTATTGTGATATAATCATCGAGAAATCAGGGAAAAATATTCGATGTAACAAAAGACATTCTCCTCAATCAATGGTGCTGGGAATACTGGACAGCGATATGTAGAAGAATGAAACTCGACCATTCACTTACACCATACACAATGATAAACTCGAACTCGATAAAGGAGCTCAACGTGAGACAGGATTTTCTCAGAATCCTAGAGGAGTACATAGGCAGTAACCTCTTCGATATCAGCCACAGCAACTTCTTTCAAGATATGTCTCCAAAGGCCAACAAAAGCGAAAATGAACTTTTGGCACTTCATCAAGATCAAAAGCTTCTGCACAGCAAAGGGAACAGTCCACCAATCAAAAGGCAACCGACGGAATGGGAGAAGATATTTGTAAATGACAGTTCAGACAAAAGGTTGATATCCAGGATCTAGAAAGAACTTCTCAAACTCAACACACACAAAACAGATAATCATATCCAAAAATGGGCAGAAGATATGAGCAGACACTCCTCCAACGAAGACATACAAATGGCTATCAGACACATGACAAAATGTTCATCATCACTAGCCATCAGGGAGATTCAAATGAAAACGACATTGAGATACCACCTGACACCAGTTAGAAAGGCCACAATTAGCAAGACAGGAAACAACGTGTGTTGGAGAGGATGTGGAGAAAGGGGAACCCTCTTACACTGTTGGTGGGAATGCAAGTTGGTGCAGCCACTTTGGAGAACAGTGTGGAGATTCCTCCAGAAATTAAAAAGAGAGCTTCCCTATGACCCTGCAATTGCATTGCTGGGTATTTACCCCAAAGATACAGATGGAGTGAAAAGAAGGGCCATCTGTACCCCAATGTTTATAGCAGCAAAGGCCTCGGTCGCCAAACTGTGGAAAGAACCAAGATGCCCTTCCATGGACGAATGGATAAGGAAGATGTGGTCCATATACAAGATGGAGTATTATGCCTCCATCAGAAAGGATGAATACCAACTTTTGTAGCAATATGGACGGGAGTGGAAGAGATTATGCTGAGTGAAATAAGTCAAGCAGAGAGAGTCAATTCTCATATGGTTTCACTTATTTGTGGAGCATAACAAAGAACAAGGAGGACATGGGGAGATGGAGAGGAGAAGGAAGTTGTGGGAAATGGGAAGGTGAGGTGAACCATGAGAGACTACGGACTCTGAAAAAGAACCTGAGGGTCTTGAATGGGTGGGGAGTGGGAGGTTGGGAGAAGAAGGTGGTGGGTATTAGGGAGGGCACGTGTTGCTTGGAGCACTGGGTGTGGTGCAAAAATAAGGAATACTGTTACGCTGAATAGAAATAATATAGATAGATAGATAGATATTGAAAGTGAAAAAAAAAAAGGAATGTGCTGAACCTTCAGAGCAGAAGAAACCAGAATGCCTCCCTGACGCCACCCCCAATACCGGCGCCCCTGAGGAGCAGGAATGAGGAGTCTCACGGTCCTGCAGACTCACGTCCTCAACTCAGGCATCGGGATTGGTCATCACTGTGCCGGCAGATCCGGGCCGCCATGCCCCTGTGACCTAAACCTAACCCTCGGTTGGGTGTTCAGGCTTCAGTCCCCAGAGGACTGGCTCCCTAGCCCTCCAGACTGGGGACCCCATATTCCCAACGTAGGACTCTGGCTGCCACCCATGATGAAACTTGACAACATGGACCTTTGCAGAACGCTCCTTGCCGGAGAAACCTCCATGACCCCTAAAGCCAACCACATCTTCTGAGCACCCCCACACCACAATTCCTTAGCCTTACAGGCCGCCAGAACAATGCCCTCAGCCCAGCCCTCCAGAGAGCCTGAGTCCGTGCTGGCACATCAGGCCTGCCATTCTCCCAGGACCAAACCCTAAGCCTAGGTTGGGTGTTCAGGTTCTAGAACCCTGACACCCAATTCCACCCATGGGTGGGAGCATCAAACTGATGGCATGACTCAGCTTCTCAACCAGCAGGAGATTCCATTTGGTGCTCTCCAACACCCTCAGAGCCCTAGAAACCGGCCAAGCTGCCCTGAGGCCATTCCCGCCATCTTTGCACCTCCAGGCCAAAAACCCAGGGCCTGAGAAGCCTCCGGAACCCTGCCCTCAACTCAGTCCTTGAGTGAGCCAATATCTGTGCTGGCAGATCCCACATGCCTTCTCCCTAAGACATAACCTTAACGCTAAGCCTAACCCTAATACTAACTCTAGCCCAGGTTGTGTGTTCAGGCATCCCTCCTCCATAGCCTGGTCCCCCAAACGGCCAGATGGGGGACCCCTGAGCTGCACCCCATAATTGCGCCTGATCCCAGGAGGAAACCCTGCCCTTTAGAAATGTGTTGAACCCGCAGAGCGGGAGAAACCTGCATGCCTCCCAGAGGCCACTGCCACTTCTGGCACACCCAAGGACCAGGAACCAGGACTCTCACAGTGCTACAGACTCGCGCCCTCAACTCAGGCATTGGGAAGCATCACCACAGCGCCATCAGATCGGGGCTGCCATACCCTTACAACCCTACCCTAACCCTAGGTTGGGTGTCAGGCTTCTGTCCCCTGAGGACTGGACCCCTAGCCCTCCAGACTGGGGACCCTGGATTCCCAATGCAGGACTCTGGCTGCCACCCACGATGAAACTGGACCATATGATCCTGTGCAGTATGCTCCTGGCCACAGAATCCCCCATGCCCCCTAAAGCCACCCACGCCTTCCAAGAAATGCCACACCACAAACCCAGAGCCTGACGGGCCACCAGAGCAATGCCCTCAACTCAGCCCTCCGGAGAACCTGAGCCGCACTGGCAGGCCTGCCATTCTCCCAGGACGAAACCCTAACACTAGGTTGGGTGTTCAGGCATTGGACCCAGAGGCCTGACACCCAATTCCTCCCATGGGTTGAGCATCAGACTGTCGGCAGGACTCAGTTCTCAGCCAGGAGGAGACCTTTTCATTTGGTGTTCTCTCACACCCTCAGAGCAGTAGCAACCAGCCATTCTCCCTTGAGGCCATTCCCACCAGCTTTGCTCCTCCAGGCCAAGAACCCAGGGCCTGAGGAGCCTCCTGAGTCCTGCCCTCAACTCAGCCCTTGGGTGAGCCCGTATCTGTGCTAGCAGATCCGACATGCCCTGTCCCTAAGCCTAACACTAACCATAATACTAAACCTAGCCCAGGTTGTGTGTTCAGGCGTCCATACTCTGACTCCTGGTCCCCAAGGCCCCAGATGGGGGACCCGTGAGCGATACCCCATCATTGAACCTGACACCAGGAGGAAACCATGCTGTTTAGAATTGTGCTGAACCCACAGAGCGGGATAAATTGGAATGTCTCCCTGAGGCCACCCCACTTCCAGCGCCCCCAAGGACCAAGAACCAGGAGTCTCATGGTCCTGCAGACACACGCTCTGAACTCAAGCATTGGGATGGGCCACCACAGCGCCAGCAGATTGGGGCTGCAATGCCCCTACAACCTAACCCTCACAGCAGGACTCACCCTCTCAGCCAGAAGGTGACCTTTCATTTCGTGCTACCTAATGCCCTGAGAATTGTAGAAACTGGCATGCTCCCCTGAGGCGATTTCCAACATCTTTGCCCGTACAGCCCAAAACCCCAGTGCCCGAGGAGCCTCCTGAGTCCCACCCTCAACTCAGCCCTTGGGGGAGCTGATATCTGTGCTTGCATATCCGACATGCCTTGTCCCTAAGACATAACCTTAACTCTAATCCTAATACTAACCCTAGCCCAGGTTCGTGCTCAGGCATCATCCTCCCACAACTGGTCCTCAAAACCCAAGATAGGGGACCCCTGAGTTGCACCCCATAATTGCACATGATCCCAGCATGAACCGTGCCGTTTAGAAATGGGCTGAAGCCACAGAGCAGGAGAAGCCTGCAAGTCTCCCTGAGGCCAAAGCACTTCTGGACCCTCCCAAGGACCGGGAACCAGAGTCTCAAGGTCCTGCAGACATAGCCTCAACTCAGGCATCAGGATGGGTCACCACAGCACCGGCAGATTGGGGTTACCATGCCCCAAAGACTTAACCATAATGCTAGGATGGGTGTTTATGCTTCGATCCACAGAGGCCTGGCTCCCTAGCCGTCCAGACTGGGGACCCTGTATTTGCAATGCTGGACTCCGGCTGCCACCCACAAGGAAAATGGCCCACATGGCCCTGTGCAGTACGCTCCTGGCCGGAGAAACCTCCATGCCCCCTAAAGACACCCACACCTTCCGAGGACCCACACACCACCGCCCAGTGCCTGATGGGCCACCAGAGCAATACCCTCAACTCAGCCCTCCGGAGAGCCTGAGTCCGCACTGGCACCTCAGGCCTGCCATGCTCCCAGGACCAAACCCTAATACCCTAGCTCAGGTGGTCAGGCTCTGGACCCCAGAGGCCTGATACCCAATTCCATCCCAGTGGATAGGATCATCAGACTGATGGCAGGACTCAGCCTCTCAGCCAGGAGAATAAATGAAATAAACCATTTCATTTAGTGCTATCTAACACTCTCAGAGACCTAGAAACCAGCATGCTCCCCTGAGGCCATTCCCACCATCTTTACCTTCTAGGAAAAATACCCAGGGCCTAAGGAGCCTCCTGAGTCCCGCCTTCAACTCAGCGCTTGGGTGAGCCCATATAAGTGTTACCAGATCCAACATGCCTTGTCCCTAAGACATAACCCTAACCCTAATCTTTTTATTTTTTTTAAGATTTTATTCATTTCTTTGACAGAGACAGATCAGAAGAAGGCACAGAGAGGACGAAGCACGCTCCCCGCTGAGCAGAGGGCCTGATGTGGGGCTCCATCCCAGGACCCTGAGATCATGACCTGAGCGGAAGGCAGAGGCTTTAACCAACTGAGCCACCCAGGCGCCCCACCTTAACACTAATCTTAACACTAACCCTAACCACAAAACCTAACCCTAACCTCTAAACCTAACATAACAACCTCGGAGCAGTAGAAACCATCATGCTCCCCAGAGGCGATTCCCACCTTCTTTGCCCCTCCAGTCCAAAAATCCAGGGCCTGAGGAGACTCCTGAGTCCCGCCCTCAACACAGCCCTTGGGTGAGTCCATATCTGTGTTGGCAGATCTGACATGCCTTGTCCCTAAGACATACGCCTAACCCTAAGCCTAACCCTAAACCTTACCTCTAACCCTATCCCCTAACTCCTAACCCTAACCCTAACCCTAACCCCTAACAACTAACCCTAACACTCTCCGAACCTCTATCCCTAACCCTAACCCTCCAGACTGGGGATTCCAAAGTCACAACACAGGACTCTGCCTGCCCTCCAGAAAGAAAGGTGCATGAGCACCTAAACACACCCGCCATTGGAAATGCCCCAGACATAATGCCAGATTCTGCCACAACGCCAGATGCATGTCATCCACTCAGCCCTGAGGGAGCCCGCCTCAACACAGCATATCAGCAGCATATCAGAACTGCCATGCCCCTAGGCCTTAACCCTAACCCTAGGTTGGGTGTACAGTCTTCCGTACCCAGAGGCCTAGCCCCCAAACCCGCCAGATTGTGGATGCATGAGACTCACTCTGGCAGTCTGGAGGCTGCCTATGCTGTTACAGTGCCATTTGGAGCTACTTAGACCCCAGAGCAAAAGATAACTTCATGCCCCCCAAGGCAAGCCCCAGCATCTGAGCCCCTCCTGAACACAAACCCAGATTCACACTAGCCACCTATCACCGACCCTCAACTCAGGCCACCGGGGAGTCTGCCTCAGCACTGGCAGATTGGGCCTGTCGCGCCCCAAGACCTCAACCTTAGTTTGAGTTTCCAGGCTTCCATCCCAAGATGCCTAGCCTCCAGGCCCCCTGGATTAAGGACCCCTGAGTGACATTGCAGGACTCCAACAGCCACGCAGGATGAAACCTTGCAGTTTGGAGCTGCTGAATACTCAGAGGGTGAGAAACCTTCAAGCCCCCGTAAAGCTATCCGCACAATTTGCGGCACCCCAGGCCAGAAAGCTGTTTTCTATGAAGCTACTGGACACATGCCCTCAACTCAGCCCTGAGGGGAGCCCATCTCAGCGCCGGCAGATTGGGCCTGCCATGACCCTAGACCCTAACCCTAACCCTAGGTGGGGTATACAGCCTTCCGTGCCCAGAGGCCTGTACCCCAAGCCCATCAGACTGGGGATGACTGAGACTCCCGCCAGCACTCCTCCAGCCTCCTAGGGCAAAATGGTGCCATTTGGAACTGTGCAGGAACCTCAGAGCAGGAGAAAGCTGCATGCCCCCCGCGGACACCACTAGCTTCTTTGCCCCCACAAACACAAACACAGACCTCAAGTCCTGCCTGATTCCCACCCTCTATTCGGCCTATCCAGGAGACCACCTCAATTGCAGCAGATCGGGCCTGCCATGTCCCTAAGCCTTAACCCTAACCCTAGTTTGGATTTTCAGGCTTCCATCCCAAGAGGCCTGGCCCCCACGCCCCCCAGATTAAGGACTTCTGAGCAACACCACAGGACACAGCCTGTCACACAAGTGGAAACCTTGTGGTTTGGAGCTGCAATGAACCCTCAGATGGGGAGAAACTTTCATGCCACCCTAAAGCCACCCCAATAATCAACAGCCACTCTGGCCATAGAGCTGGATTCCATCCCGCCACCAAATGCATACCCTCAACTGAGCCCATAGGGGATCCCGCCTCAGCACTGGCAGATCGGGCCTGCCATTGCCCCTAGGCCCTAACCCTAACACAAGTTTGGGTGTTCAGTCTTCCATGCTGAGGGTCCAGGCAACAAAATCCCCTGGATTAAGGAATCTTGACATACACCTCAGGACTCCGCTTGCCACACAGTAGGAACCTGTGCCTTGGAGTTGTGCTGAACCCTCAGAGGGGGAGAAACTTGCCCCTCTAAAGGCACTCCCATCATCTGCACCCGTCCCCCCGGCCATAAACCAGATTCTGCTGAGCTGCTGGACGCATGCCATAAATTCAGACCCTAGGGCGCCCCACCTCAACATAAGCAGATCGGGCCACCATGCCCCTAGGCCCTTACCAGAACCCCTCTTTAGGTTTTCAGGCTTCCATCCCAGGGGGCCTGCCTCCCATGTCCCCCCAGATTAAGGTCTACTGAGCGCCACCACGGGACTCCACCTGGCACTCATGAGGAAAACTTGTGGTTTAGAGCTGCACTGAACACTCAGACGGGGAGAAACCTGCAAACCCCCGTAATGCCACCCCACCATGAGTCACCCCCATGGCCATAAAACCAGATTCTCCTGCGATGCCAGATCTATGCCCTCAACTCGACCCTTAGGGGAGCCCGCATCAGCACCGGCACATTGGACCTGCCATGCCCTTCGGCCCTAACCATAAACCTAGGTGGGGTGTACAGGCTTTCATGAACAGAGGCCTGTCCCCCAAGCCCGCCAGATTGGGCACCTCCGAGATTCATGCCAGTAGAGATTAAGGATTCCTCAGTGACACCCCAGGACTGCGTCTGCCACACAGGAGGAAACCATGCCATTTGGAGCTCTGCAGAACCCTCAGGGTAGGAGAAACCTGCATGCAACCCTGAGGTCACGCCCAGCTTCTGTGGCATCCCTGGACACAAACTCTGAGTCTGACATGCCACCTGATACCCACCCTGAAGTCAGCCCACCAGGGAGCCCACCTCAGCAGTAGCAGATTCAGCATGCCATGCCCCTACGCCCTTACCGTAGCTCTAGTTTCTGATTTCGGGCTTCCATCCCAAGAGGCCTGGCCCCCAAACTCCCCAGATTCAGGACCCCCCTGTAACAAGGCAGAAACCTGAATGCCATGCAGGGGGAAGCCATGACATTTGGAGCTCCAAAGTTTCCTCAGAGAGGGAGAAACCAGCATGCCCCTCTAAAGCCACCCCCACGATCAGCTGTCCCTCTGGCCAGAAACCCTGACTCTTCTGCATTGCAGGATGCATTTCCTCAACTCAATTCTGAGGGTATCTCACCTCTGTGTAGGCTGATCAGGCCTGTCCTGCCCAGCCCATTACCCTTAACCCTATGTTGCATTTTCAGGCTTCCTTCCCCAGGGGCCTATCCACCAAGCCCTCTAGATTGGTAAACTTGGAGCCACACTGTAGGAGTCCCCCTGCCACCCAGCAGGAAACTTGTCCCTTTGGAGCTGTGCAGAACCCTCAGAGCCAGAGAAACCTGCATGACCCCATTAGGACTCCCCCACATTCTGCAGCCCCCTGGCCACAAACCCAGAGCCTGATTCACCACCTGACCCCCATTCTCAACTCAGCTCCTTGGGGAACTCACCTCAACACCAGAAGTTCGGGCCTGCCACGCCACTAGCTCAGCTCTGCTCATGGACACCACCAGCTCTAGGCAGACCTAGAACTCCCCTGTCTGCGGCAAAGCTCTGGGATCCCCCCTCCTTCTTCCCAATTTACACTGGCCCAGGCATTCATGAGAAAGGGGAAGGCTACCTCTTGAATGCTTAATACCTCCTTTCCTCTTCAGCCCTATTTCTCTCCACTTACCTTTGCACCTGGGCAAACTGAAAGTAACATATCAATGGAACATGTACATGCTCTGAGATCTAAATCTTTCATGGCAACTTTCTGAGGACTCCTTATGCAATAGGAAACTAGTGTATCCTGCCACAGAGTGTTTCATAATGAACAGCTACAGAACAGGAGAGCAAAAGTCATTCCAGTTTTACCTCAGTCTTCATGAAGTAGAACATGGTCTTCTTTTCTTCATTGACTTCAATTCCAATTCGTTTCCATGCAATGTTCATTCCTCTCCTTCAGGGGTAGGATTTTGTGATTCCTCACCTGCATAGAACACCCAGAGCTCATCACAACAAGTACTCTCCCTAATAGCTGTCACCCACTTAACCCTTCGCCCCACACCCCTGCCCCCTAGCAAACCTCGATTTTGCTCTAGGTTAGAGTCTGTTTCCTCATTGGCCTTTCTCCCCTCACTATGTCCATCTGTTTTCTTTCTGAAATTCCATAGAGGTCAAGATATAGGCTATTGGTCTTTTCTTACTGATTTTACTTAGCTAAATCCACTGTAGATCCATCCACATCCTTGCAGATGGTAAGATTTCATCCTTTTTGAACCTGGATCCTATTCCATTAAGAAGATGTGGGAGAATGAATACACATACACACACACACACACATATGATATATACGAGTGATATATATATATATATCTATATCACTCATCAGTGAATGGACATTTGGTCTCCCTCCATTGTTTTACAATGGTTGAAAATGCTGCTGTAAATATCACGGTGCTTATACCCCACTGAATGTGCATTTTTGTGCCCTTTAGGGAAATAACTAGGAGGGCAATTGCTGGATCCTACTGTTGTTCAGTTCTTAGCTTTTGGAGGACAGACTGTATTC
>NW_025721482.1:0-47743 GCF_922984935.1 Meles meles
TCATCCACTCTGCTCGGGGAAAACTCCCCGGCGCCGGGGCCGCCGGCCGCACCCCATCGTCGCGGCTCGTTTTCCGGGTGGCCGCGCCATGCCCCGAGCGAGAAAGGGCCCTGCTCCACGCGGCCCTGGGCGCTGACAGGGCTGCCCAACGCCGGCATATTCTCACGAGCGTTCTGCCCAAATCGATCCCGATTTGGGCAGAACGCTCGTGAGAATTGGCCGGAAAACGCCCGGCGAACACACTTCGGGCACAACAGGGCCGCAGGGCCGCCCCCCCCGGGGCCCTGTCCGGGATCGCGGTGTCGGCGCGTTCCGGCACCGCCAGGAGGAGCTCCGGGAGGCGGGCCCCGGGGAGGCCGATGCCTCCCGCTCCTCAGCCTCCGGGGGTCCCCTCCCTGGCGCCGGCCGCTGGGGCCGGGCCAGCCCCGAAAGCCGGGCCCGGGCCCGGGCCTGCTTGCTCAGCCTTCCGTTGCCAGGGGCCTGAGCCTGGGGGCCTCCGCATGGGGAACCCTGAGTCCCGCGCCACGGAGTCCCCCCGACCGTCCCGGCGACCACGGCACCCTTTCGCGGCTTCGTCCCAGCCGTGGAGTGAGAGATCACTCCGTTCCCCCACAGAGGCCAGCCCCCTCCACGGGCGCCCCCGGCCGCCCGCCACGGCGGAGGCGGACGCCCGGCCACGGCGCCTCCATCCACTCTGCTCGGGAAAACTCCCCGGCGCCGGGGCCGCCGGGCCGCGCCCCATCGTCGCGGCTCGTTTTCCGGGTGGCCGTGCCATGCCCCGAGCGAGAAAGGGCCCTGCTCCACGCGGCCCTGGGGCGCTGACCAGGGCTGCCCAACGCCGGCATATTCTCACGAGCGTTCTGCCCAAATCGATCCAGATTTGGGCAGAACGCTCGTGAGGAATTGGCCGGAAAACGCCCGGCGAACACACTTCGGGCACCAGAGGGCCGCAGGGCCGCCCCCCCGGGGCCCTGTCCGGGATCGCGTGTCGTCGCGTTTCCGGCACCGCCAGGAGGAGCTCCGGGAGGCGGGCCCCGGGGGACGCCGACGCCTCCCGCTCCTCAGCCTCCGGGGGTCCCCTCCCTGGCGCCGGCCGCTGGGGCCGGGCCAGCCCCGAAAGCCGGGCCCGGGCCCGGGCCTGCTTGCTCAGCCTTCCGTTGCCAGGGGCCTGAGCCTGGGGGCCTCCGCATGGGGAACCCTGAGTCCCGCGCCACGAGTCCCCCCGACCGTCCCGGCGACCACGGCACCTTTCGCGGCTTCGTCCCAGCCGTTGGAGTGAGAGATCACTCCGTTTCCCCACAGAGGCCAGCCCCCTCCACGGGCGCCCCGGCCGCCCGCCACGGCGGAGGCGGACGCACGGCCACGGCGCCTCCATCCACTCTGCTCGGGGAAATCTCCCGGCGCCGGGGCCCGCCGCCCGCGCCCCATCGTCGCGGCTCGTTTTCCGGGTGGCCGCGCCATGCCCCGAGCGAGGAAAGCGCCCTGCTCCACGCGGCCCTGGGCGCTGACCAGGGCTGCCCAACGCCGGCCAATTCTTACGAGCGTTCTGCCCAAATCGATCCCGATTTGGGCAGAACGCTCGTGAGAATTGGCCGGAAAACGCCCGGCGAACACACTTCGGGCACCAGAGGGCCGCAGGGCCGCCCCCCCGGGGCCCTGTCCGGGATCGCGTGTCGTCGCGTTCCGGCACCGCCAGGAGGAGCTCCGGGAGGCGGGCCCCGGGGAGGCCGACGGCCTCCCGCTCCTCAGCCTCCGGGGGTCCCCCTCCCTGGCGCCGGCTGCTGGGGCCGGGCCAGCCCCGAAAGCCGGGCCCGGGCCCGGGCCTGCTTGCTCAGCCTTCCGTTGCCAGGGGCCTGAGCCTGGGGGCCTCCGCATGGGGAACCCTGAGTCCCGCGCCACGAGTCCCCCCGACCGTCCCGGCGACCACGGCACCTTTTCGCGGCTTCGTCCCAGCCGTGGAGTGAGAGATCACTCCGTTCCCCCACAGAGGCCAGCCCCCTCCACGGGCGCCCCGGCCGCCCGCCACGGACGGAGGCGGACGCCCGGCCACGGCGCCTCCATCCACTCTGCTCGGGGAAAACTCCCCGGCGCCGGGGCCGCCGGCCGCGCCCCATCGTCGCGGCTCGTTTTCCGGGTGGCCGCGCCATGCCCCGAGCGAGGAAAGGGCCCTACTCCACGCGGCCCTGGGCGCTGACCAGGGCTGCCCAACGCCGGCATATTCTCACGAGCGTTCTGCCCAAATCGATCCCGATTTGGGCAGAACGCTCGTGAGAATTGCCGGAAAACGCCCGGCGAACACACTTCGGGCACAACAGGGCCGCAGGGCCGCCCCCCCGGGGCCCTGTCCGGGATCGCGTGTCGGAGCGTTCCGGCACCGCCAGGAGGAGCTCCGGGAGGCGGGCCCCGGGGAGGCCGATGCCTCCCGCTCCTCAGCCTCCTTGGGTCCCCCTCCCTGGCGCCGGCCGCTGGGGCCGGGCCAGCCCCGAAAGCCGGCCCGGGCCCGGGCCTGCTTGCTCAGCCTTCCGTTGCCAGGGGCCTGAGCCTGGGGGCCTCCGCATGGGGAACCCTGAGTCCCGCGCCACGAGTCCCCCCGACCGTCCCGGCGACCACGGCACCTTTCGCGGCTTCGTCCCAGCCGTGGAGTGAGAGATCACTCCGTTCCCCACAGAGGCCAGCCCCCTCCACGGGCGCCCCGGCCGCCCGCCACGGCGGAGGCGGACGCCCGGCCACGGCGCCTCCATCCACTCTGCTCGGGGAAAACTCCCCGGCGCCGGGGGCCGCCGGTCCGCGCCCCATCGTCGCGGCTCGTTTTTCCGGGTGGCCGTGCCATGCCCCGAGCGAGAAAGGGCCCTGCTCCACGCGGCCCTGGGCGCTGACCAGGGCGGCCCAACGCCGGCATATTCTCACGAGCGTTCTGCCCAAATCGATCCCGATTTGGGCAGTACCGCTCGTGAGAATTGGCCGGAAAACGCCCGGCGAACACACTTCGGGCACCAGAGGGCCGCAGGGCCGCCCCCCCCGGGGCCCCTGTCCGGGATCGCGTGTGGTCGCGTTCCGGCACCGCCAGGAGGAGCTCCGGGAGGCGGGCCCCGGGGACGCCGACGCCTCCCGCTCCTCAGCCTCCGGGGGTCCCCTCCCTGGCGCCGGCCGCTGGGGCCCGGGCCAGCCCCGAAAGCCGGGCCCGGGCCCGGGCCTGCTTGCTCAGCCTTCCGTTGCCAGGGGCCTGAGGCCTGGGGGCCTCCGCATGGGGAACCCTGAGTCCCGCGCCACGAGTCCCCCCGACCGTCCCGGCGACCACGGCACCTTTCGCGGCTTCGTCCCAGCCGTGGAGTGAGAGATCACTCCGTTTCCCCACAGAGGCCAGCCCCCTCCACGGGCGCCCCGGCCGCCCGCCACGGCGGAGGCGGACGCCCGGCCACGGCGCCTCCATCCTCTCTGCTCGGGGGAAAACTCCCGGCGCCGGGGCCGCCGGCCGCGCCCCATCGTCGCGGCTCGTTTTCCGGGGTGGCCGCGCCATGCCCCGAGCGAGGGAAAGCGCCCTGCTCCACGCGGCCCTGGGCGCTGACCAGGGCTGCCCAACGCCGGCCAATTCTTACGAGCGTTCTGCCCAAATCGATCCCGATTTGGGCAGAACGCTCGTGAGAATGGCCGGAAAACGCCCGGCGAACACACTTCGGGCACCAGAGGGCCGCAAGGGCCGCCCCCCGGGGCCCTGTCCGGGATCGCGTGTCGTCGCGTTCCGGCACCGCCAGGAGGAGCTCCGGGATGCGGGCCCCGGGGAGGCCGACGCCTCCCGCTCCTCAGCCTCCGGGGGTCCCCTCCCTGGCGCCGGCTGCTGGGGCCGGGCCAGCCCCGAAAGCCGGGCCCGGGCCCGGGCCTGCTTGCTCAGCCTTCCGTTGCCAGGGCCTGAGCCTGGGGGCCTCCGCACGGGGAACCTGAGTCCCCGCGCCACGAGTCCCCCCGACCGTCCCGGCGACCACGGCACCTTTCGCGGCTTCGTCCCAGCCGTGGAGTGAGAGATCACTCCGTTCCCCCACAGAGGCCAGCCCCCTCCACGGGCGCCCCGGCCGCCCGCCACGGCGGAGGCGGACGCCCGGCCACGGCGCCTCCATCCACTCTGCTCGGGGGAAAACTCCCCGGCGCCGGGGGCCGCCGGCCGCGCCCCATCGTCGCGGCTCGTTTTCCGGGTGGCCGCACCATGCCCGAGCGAGAAAGGGCCCTGCTCCACGCGGCCCTGGGCGCTGACCAGGGCTGCCCAAAGCCGGCCAATTCTCACGAGCGTTCTGCCAAATCGATCCCCGATTTGGGCAGAACGCTCGTGAGAATTGGCCAGAAAACGCCCGGCGAACACACTTCGGGCACCAGAGGGCCGCAAGCCCGCCCCCCCGGGGCCCTGTCCGGGATCGCGTGTCGTCGCGGTTCCGGCACCGCCAGGAGGAGCTCCGGGAGGCGGGCCCCGGGGAGGCCGACGCCTCCCGCTCCTCAGCCTCCGGGGTTCCCCTCCCTGGCGCCGGCCGCTGGGGCCGGGCCAGCCCCGAAAGCCGGGCCCGGGTCCGGGCCTGCTTGCTCAGCCTTCCGTTGCCAGGGCCTGAGCCTGGGGGCCTCCGCATGGGGAACCCTGAGTCCCGGGCCACGAGTCCCCCCGACCGTCCCGGCGACCACGGCAACCTTTCGCGGCTTCGTCCCCAGCCGTGGAGTGAGAGATCACTCCGTTCCCCCACAGAGGCCAGCCCCCTCCACGGGCCGCCCCGGCGCCCGCCACGGCGGAGGCGGACGCCCGGCCACGGCGCCTCCATCCACTCTGCTCGGGGAAAACACCCCGGCGCCGGGGCCCGCCGGCCGCGCCCCATCGTCGCGGCTCGTTTTCCGGGTGGCCGCGCCATGCCCCGAGCGAGAAAGGGCCCTGCTCCACGCGGCCCTGGGCGCTGACCAGGGCTGCCCAACGCCGGCCAATTCTCACGAGCGTTCTGCCCAAATCGATCCCGATTTGGGCAGAACGCTCGTGAGAATTGGCCGGAAAACGCCCGGCGAACACACTTCGGGCACCAGAGGGCCGCAGGGCCGCCCCCACCGGGGCCCTGTCCGGGATCGCGTGTCGTCGCGTTCCGGCACCGCCAGGAGGAGCTCCGGGAGGCGGGACCTGGGGACGCCGACCGCCTCCCGCTCCTCAGCCTCCGGGGGTCCCCTCCCTGGCGCCGGCCGCTGGGGCCGGCCAGCCCCGAAAGCCGGGCCCGGGCCCGGGCCTGCTTGCTCAGCCTTCCGTTGCCAGAGGGCCTGAGCCTGGGGGCCTCCGCATGGGGAACCCTGAGTCCCGCGCCACGAGTCCCCCCGACCGTCCCAGCGACCACGGCACCTTTCGCGGCTTCGTCCCAGCCGTGGAGTGAGAGATCACTCCGTTCCCCCACAGAGGCCAGCCCCCTCCACGGGCGCCCCGGCCGCCCGCCACGGCGGAGGCGGACGCCCGGCCACGGCGCCTCCATCCACTCTGCTCGGGGAAACTCCCCGGCGCCGGGGCCGCCGGCCGCGCCCCATCGTCGCGGCTCGTTTTCCCGGGTGGCCGCGCCATGCCCCGAGCGAGAAAGGGCCCTGCTCCACGCGGCCCTGGGCGCTGACCAGGGCTGCCCCAACGCCGGCATATTCTCACGAGCGTTCTGCCCAAATCGATCCCGATTTGGGCAGAACGCTCGTGAGAATTGGCCGGAAAACGCCCGGCGAACACACTTCGGGCACCAGAGGGCCGCAGGGCCGCCCCCCCGGGGCCCTGTTCCGGGATCGCGTGTCGGCGCGTTCCGGCACCGCCAGGAGAGCTCCGGGAGGCGGGCCCCGGGGAGGCCGACAGCCTCCCGCTCCTCAGCCTCCGGGGGTCCCCTCCCTGGCGCCGGCCGCTGGGGCCGGGCCAGCCCCGATACCCAGGCCCGGGCCCGGGCCTGCTTGCTCAGCCTTCCGTTGCCAGGGGCCTGAGCCTGGGGGCCTCCGCATGGGGAACCCTGAGTCCCGCGCCACGAGTCCCCCCGACCGTCCCGGCGACCACGGCACCTTTCGCGGCTTCGTCCCAGCCGTGGAGTGGAGAGATCACTCCGTTCCCCCACAGAGGCCAGCCCCCTCACGGGCGCCACGGCCGCCCGTCACGGCGGAGGCGGACGCCCGGCCACGGCGCCTCATCCACTCTGCTCGGGGGAAAACTCCCCGGCGCCGGGGCCGCCGGCCGCGCCCCATCGTCGCGGCTCGTTTTCCGGGTGGCCGCGCCATGCCCCGAGCGAGAAAGGGCCCTGCTCCACGCGGCCCTGGGCGCTGACCAGGGCTGCCCAACGCCGGCCTATTCTCACGAGCGTTCTGCCCAAATCGATCCCGATTTGGGCAGAACGCTCGTGAGAATTGGCCGGAAAAACGCCCGGCGATCACACTTCGGGCAGCAGAGGGCCGCAGGGCCGCCCCCCCGGGGCCCTGTCCGGGATCGCGTGTCGTCGCGTTCCGGCACCGCCAGGAGGAGCTCCGGGAGGCGGGCCCCCGGGGAGGCCGACGCCTCCCGCTCCTCAGCCTCCGGGGTCCCCTCCCTGGCGCCGGCCGCTGGGGCCGGGCCAGCCCCGAAAGCCGGGCCCGGGCCCGGGCCTGCTTGCTCAGCCTTCCGTTGCCAGGGGCCTGAGCCTGGGGGCCTCCGCCACGGGGAACCCTGAGTCCCGCGCCACGAGTCCCCCCGACCGTCCCGGCGACCACGGCACCTTTCGCGGCTTCGTCCCAGCCGTGGAGTGAGAGATCACTCCGTTCCCCCACAGAGGCCAGCCCCCTCCACGGGGCGCCCCGGCCGCCCGCCACGGCGGAGGCGGACGCCCGGCCACGGCGCCTCCATCCACTCTGCTCGGGGAAAACTCCCCGGCGCCGGGGCCGCCGGCCGCGCCCCATCGTCGCGGCTCGTTTTCCGGGTGGCCGCACCATGCCCCGAGCGAGAAAGGGCCCTGCTCCACGCGGCCCTGGGCGCTGACCAGGGCTGCCCAAAGCCGGCCAATTCTCACGAGCGTTCTGCCCAAATCGATCCCGATTTGGGCAGAACGCTCGTGAGAATTGGCCAGAAAACGCCCGGCGAACACACTTCGGGCACCAGAGGGCCGCAGGGCCGCCCCCCCGGGGCCCTGTCCGGGATCGCGTGTCGTCGCGTTCCGGCACCGCCAGGAGGAGCTCCGGGAGGCGGGCCCCGGGGAGGCCGACGCCTCCCGCTCCTCAGCCTCCGGGGTTCCCCTCCCTGGCGCCGGCCGCTGGGGCCGGGCCAGCCCCGAAAGCCGGGCCCGGGTCCGGGCCTGCTTGCTCAGCCTTCCGTTGCCAGGGGCCTGAGCCTGGGGGCCTCCGCATGGGGAACCCTGAGTCCCGGGCCACGAGTCCCCCGACCGTCCCGGCGACCACAGCACCTTTCGCGGCTTCGTCCCAGCCGTGGAATGAGAGATCACTCCGTTCCCCCACAGAGGCCAGCCCCCTCCACGGGCGCCCCGGCCGCCCGCCACGGCGGAGGCGGACGCCCGGCCACGGCGCCTCCATCCACTCTGCTCGGGGGAAAACTCCCCGGCGCCGGGGCCGCCGGCCGCGCCCCATCGTCGCGGCTCGTTTTCCCGGGTGGCCGCGCCATGCCCCGAGCGAGAAAGGGCCCTGCTCCACGCGGCCCTGGGCGCTGACCAGGGCTGCCCAACGCCGGGCCAATTCTCACGAGCGTTCTGCCCAAATCGATCCCGATTTGGGCAGAACGCTCGTGAGAATTGGCCGGAAAACGCCCGGCGAACACACTTCGGGCACCAGAGGGCCGCAGGGCCGCCCCCCCGGGGCCCTGTCCGGGATCGCGTGTCGTCGCATTCCGGCACCGCCAGGAGGAGCTCCGGGAGGCGGGCCCCGGGGACGCCGACGCCTCCCGCTCCTCAGCCTCCGGGGGTCCCCTCCCTGGCGCCGGGCCGCTGGGGCCGGGCCAGCCCCGAAAGCCGGGCCCGGGCCCGGGCCTGCTTGCTCAGCCTTCCGTTGCCAGAGGCCTGAGCCTGGGGGCCTCCGCATGGGGAACCCTGAGTCCCGCGCCACGAGTCCCCCGACCGTCCCAGCGACCACGGCAACCTTTCGCGGCTTCGTCCCAGCCGTGGAGTGAGAGATCACTCCGTTCCCCCACAGAGGCCAGCCCCCTCCACGGGCGCCCGGCCGCCCGCCACGGCGGAGGCGGACGCCCGGCCACGGCGCCTCCATCCACTCTGCTCGGGGAAAACTCCCCGGCGCCGGGGCCGCCGGCCGCGCCCCATCGTCGCGGCTCGTTTTCCCGGGTGGCCGCGCCATGCCCGAGCGAGAAAGGGCCCTGCTCCACGCGGCCCTGGGCGCTGACCAGGGCTGCCCAACGCCGGCATATTCTCACGAGCGTTCTGCCCAAATCGATCCCGATTTGGGCAGAACGCTCGTGAGAATTGGCCGGAAAACGCCCGGCGAACACACTTCGGGCACCAGAGGGCCGCAGGGCGCCCCCCCGGGGCCCTGTCCGGGATCGCGTGTCGGCGCGTTCCGGCACCGCCAGGAGGAGCTCCGGGAGGCGGGCCCCGGGGAGGCCGACGCCTCCCGCTCCTCAGCCTCCGGGGGTCCCCTCCCTGGCGCCGGCCGCTGGGGCCGGGCCAGCCCCGATACCCAGGCCCGGGCCCGGGCCTGCTGCTCAGCCTTCCGTTGCCAGGGGCCTGAGCCTGGGGGCCTCCGCATGGGGAACCCTGAGTCCCGCGCCACGAGTCCCCCCGACCGTCCCGGCGACCACGGCACCTTTCGCGGCTTCGTCCAGCCGTGGAGTGAGAGATCACTCCGTTCCCCCACAGAGGCCAGCCCCCTCCACGGGCGCCCCGGCCGCCCGTCACGGCGGAGGCGGACGCCCGGCCACGGCGCCTCCATCCACTCTGCTCGGGGAAAACTCCCCGGCGCCGGGGCCGCCGGCCGCGCCCCATCGTCGCGGCTCGTTTTCCGGGTGGCCGCGCCATGCCCCGAGCGAGAAAGGGCCCTGCTCCACGCGGCCCTGGGCGCTGACCAGGGCTGCCCAACGCCGGCCTATTCTCACGAGCGTTCTGCCCAAATCGATCCCGATTTGGGCAGAACGCTCGTGAGAATTGGCCGGAAAAACGCCCGGCGAACACACTTCGGGCAGCAGAGGGCCGCAGGGCCGCCCCCCCGGGGCCCTGTCCGGGATCGCGTGTCGTCGCGTTCCGGCACCGCCAGGAGGAGCTCCGGGAGGCGGGCCCCGGGGAGGCCGACGCCTCCCGCTCCTCAGCCTCCGGGGGTCCCCTCCCTGGCGCCGGCCGCTGGGGCCGGGCCAGCCCCGAAAGCCGGGCCCGGGCCCGGGCCTGCTTGCTCAGCCTTCTGTTGCCAGGGGCCTGAGCCTGGGGGCCTCCGCATGGGGAACCCTGAGTCCCGCGCCACGAGTCCCCCCGACCGTCTCGGCGACCACGGCACCTTTCGCGGCTTCGTCCCAGCCGTGGAGTGAGAGATCACTCCGTTCCCCCACAGAGGCCAGCCCCCTCCACGGGCGCCCCGGCCGTCCGCCACGGCGGAGGCGGACGCCCGGCCACGGCGCCTCCATCCACTCTGCTCCGGGAAAACTCCCCGGCGCCGGGGCCGCCGGCCGCGCCACATCGTCGCGGCTCGTTTTCCGGGTGGCCGCACCATGCCCCGAGCGAGAAAGGGCCCTGCTCCACGCGGCCCTGGGCGCTGACCAGGGCTGCCCAACGCCGGCCAATTCTCACGAGCGTTCTGCCCAAATCGATCCCGATTTGGGCAGAACGCTCGTGAGAATTGGCTGGAAAACGCCCGGCGAACACACTTCGGGCACCAGAGGGCCGCAGGGCCGCCCCCCCGGGGCCCTGTCCGGGATCGCGTGTCGTCACGTTCCGGCACCGCCAGGAGGAGCTCCGGGAGGCGGGCCCCGGGGAGGCTGACGCCTCCCGCTCCTCAGCCTCCGGGGGTCCCCTCCCTGGCGCCGGCCGCTGGGGCCGGGCCAGCCCCGAAAGCCGGGCCCGGGCCCGGGCCTGCTTGCTCAGCCTTCCGTTGCCAGGGGCCTGAGCCTGGGGGCCTCCGCATGGGGAACCCTGAGTCCCGCGCCACGAGTCCCCCCGACCGTCCCGGCGACCACGGCACCTTTCGCGGCTTCGTCCCAGCCGTGGAGTGAGAGATCACTCCGTTCCCCCACAGAGGCCAGCCCCCTCCACGGGCGCCCCGGGCGCCCGCCACGGCGGAGGCGGACGCCCGGCCACGGCGCCTCCATCCACTCTGCTCGGGGAAAACTCCCCGGCGCCGGGGCCGCCGGCCGCGCCCCATCGTCGCGGCTCGTTTTCCGGGTGGCCGCGCCATGCCCCGAGCGAGAAAGGGCCCTGCTCCACGCGGCCCTGGGCGCTGACCAGGGCTGCCCAATGCCGGCATATTCTCACGAGCGTTCTGCCCAAATCGATCCCGATTTGGGCAAAACGCTCGTGAGAATTGGCCGGAAAACGCCCGGCGAACACACTTCGGGCACCACAGGGCCGCAGGGCCGCCCCCTCGGGGCCCTGTCCGGGATCGCGTGTCGGCGCGTTCCGGCACCGCCAGGAGGAGCTCCGGGAGGCGGGCCCCGGGGAGGCCGACGCCTCCCGCTCCTCAGCCTCCGGGGTTCCCCTCCCTGGCGCCGGCCGCTGGGGCCGGGCCAGCCCCGAAAGCCGGGCCCAGGTCCGGGCCTGCTTGCTCAGCCTTCCGTTGCCAGGGGCCTGAGCCTGGGGGCCTCCGCATCGGGAACACTGAGTCCCGGGCCACGAGTCCCCCCGACCGTCCCGGCGACCACGGCACCTTTCGCGGCTTCGTCCCAGCCGTGGAGTGAGAGATCACTCCGTTCCCCCACAGAGGCCAGCCCCCTCCACGGGCGCCCCGGCCGCCCGCCACGGCGGAGGCGGACGCCCGGCCACGGCGCCTCCATCCACTCTGCTCGGGGAAAACTCCCCGGCGCCGGGGCCGCCGGCCGCGCCCCATCGTCGCGGCTCTTTTTCCGGGTGGCCGCGCCATGCCCCGAGCGAGAAAGGGCCCTGCTCCACGCGGCCCTGGGCGCTGACCAGGGCTGCCCAACGCCGGCCAATTCTCACGAGCGTTCTGCCCAAATCGATCCAGATTTGGGCAGAACGCTCGTGAGAATTGGCCGGAAAACGCCCGGCGAACACACTTCGGGCACCACAGGGCCGCAGGGCCGCCCCCCCGGGGCCCTGTCCGGGATCGCGTGTCGTCGCGTTCCGGCACCGCCAGGAGGAGCTCCGGGCGGCGGGCCCCGGGGAGGCCGACGCCTCCCGCTCCTCAGCCTCCGGGGGTCCCCTCCCTGGCGCCGGCCGCTGGGGCCGGGCCAGCCCCGAAAGCCGGGCCCGGGCCCGGGCCTGCTTGCTCAGCCTTCCGTTGCCAGGGGCCTGAGCCTGGGGGCCTCCGCATGGGGAACCCTGAGTCCCGCGCCACGAGTCCCCCCGACCGTCCCGGCGACGACGGCACCTTTCGCGGCTTCGTCCCAGCCGTGGAGTGAGAGATCACTCCGTTCCCCCACAGAGGCCAGCCCCCTCCACGGGCGCCCCGGCCGCCCGCCACGGCGGAGGCGGACGCCCGGCCACGGCGCCTCCATCCACTCTGCTCGGGGAAAACTCCCCGGCGCCGGGGCCGCCGGCCGCGCCCCATCGTCGCGGCTCGTTTTCCGGGTGGCCGCGCCATGCCCCGAGCGAGAAAGGGCCCTGCACCACGCGGCCCTGGGCGCTGACCAGGGCTGCCCAACGCCGGCCAATTCTCACGAGCGTTCTGCCCAAATCGATCCCGATTTGGGCAGAACGCTCGTGAGAATTGGCCGGAAAACGCCCGGCGAACACACTTCGGGCACCAGAGGGCCGCAGGGCCGCCCCCCCGGGGCCCTGTCCGGGATCGCGTGTCGTCGCGTTCCGGCACCGCCAGGAGGAGCTCCGGGCGGCGGGCCCCGGGGAGGCCGACGCCTCCCGCTCCTCAGCCTCCGGGGGTCCCCTCCCTGGCGCCGGCCGCTGGGGCCGGGCCAGCCCCGAAAGCCGGGCCCGGGCCCGGGCCTGCTTGCTCAGCCTTCCGTTGCCAGGGGCCTGAGCCTGGGGGCCTCCACATGGGGAACCCTGAGTCCCGCGCCACGAGTCCCCCCGACCGTCCCGGCGACGACGGCACCTTTCGCGGCTTCGTCCCAGCCGTGGAGTGAGAGATCACTCCGTTCCCCCACAGAGGCCAGCCCCCTCCACGGGCGCCCCGGCCGCCCGCCACGGCGGAGGCGGACGCCCGGCCACGGCGCCTCCATCCACTCTGCTCGGGGAAAACTCCCCGGCGCCGGGGCCGCCGGCCGCGCCCCATCGTCGCGGCTCGTTTTCCGGGTGGCCGCGCCATGCCCCGAGCGAGAAAGGGCCCTGCTCCACGCGGCCCTGGGCGCTGACCAGGGCTGCCCAACGCCGGCCAATTCTCACGAGCGTTCTGCCCAAATCGATCCCGATTTGGGCAGAACGCTCGTGAGAATTGGCCGGAAAACGCCCGGCGAACACACTTCGGGCACCAGAGGGCCGCAGGGCCGCCCCCCCGGGGCCCTGTCCGGGAACGCGTGTCGTCGCGTTCCGGCACCGCCAGGAGGAGCTCCGGGAGGCGGGCCCCGCGGAGGCCGACGCCTCCCGCTCCTCAGCCTCCGGGGGTCCCCTCCCTGGCGCCGGCCGCTGGGGCCGGGCCGGCCCCGAAAGCCGGGCCCGGGCCCGGGCCTGCTTGCTCAGCCTTCCGTTGCCAGGGTCCTGAGCCTGGGGGCCTCCGCATGGGGAACCCTGAGTCCCGCGCCACGAGTCCCCCCGACCGTCCCGGCGACGACGGCACCTTTCGCGGCTTGGTCCCAGCCGTGGAGTGAGAGATCACTCCGTTCCCCCACAGAGGCCAGCCCCCTCCACGGGCGCCCCGGCCGCCCGCCACGGCGGAGGCGGACGTCCGGCCACGGCGCCTCCATCCACTCTGCTCGGGGAAAACTCCCCGGCGCCGGGGCCGCCGGCCGCGCCCCATCGTCGCGGCTCGTTTTCCGGGTGGCCGCGCCATGCCCCGAGCGAGAAAGGGCCCTGCTCCACGCGGCCCTGGGCGCTGACCAGGGCTGCCCAACGCCGGCCAATTCTCACGAGCGTTCTGCCCAAATCGATCCCGATTTGGGCAGAACGCTCGTGAGAATTGGCCGGAAAACGCCCGGCGAACACACTTCGGGCACCAGAGGGCCACAGGGCCGCCCCCCCCGGGGCCCTGTCCGGGATCGCGTGTCGTCGCGTTCCGGCACCGCCAGGAGGAGCTCCGGGCGGCGGGCACCGGGGAGGCCGACGCCTCCCGCTCCTCAGCCTCCGGGGGTCCCCTCCCTGGCGCCGGCCGCTGGGGCCGGGCCAGCCCCGAAAGCCGGGCCCGGGCCCGGGCCTGCTTGCTCAGCCTTCCGTTGCCAGGGGCCTGAGCCTGGGGGCCTCCGCATGGGGAACCCTGAGTCCCGCGCCACGAGTCCCCCCGACCGTCCCGGCGACGACGGCACCTTTCGCGGCTTCGTCCCAGCCGTGGAGTGAGAGATCACTCCGTTCCCCCACAGAGGCCAGCCCCCTCCACGGGCGCCCCGGCCGCCCGCCACGGCGGAGGCGGACGCCCGGCCACGGCGCCTCCATCCACTCTGCTCGGGGAAAACTCCCCGGCGCCGGGGCCGCCGGCCGCGCCCCATCGTCGTGGCTCGTTTTCCGGGTGGCCGCGCCATGCCCCGAGCGAGAAAGGGCCCTGCTCCACGCGGCCCTGGGCGCTGACCAGGGCTGCCCAAAGCCGGCCAATTCTCACGAGCGTTCTGCCCAAATCGATCCCGATTTGGGCAGAACGCTCGTGAGAATTGGCCGGAAAACGCCCGGCGAACACACTTCGGGCACCAGAGGGCCGCAGGGCCGCCCCCCCGGGGCCCTGTCCGGGAACGCGTGTCGTCGCGTCCGGCACCGCCAGGAGGAGCTCCGGGAGGCGGGCCCCGGGGAGGCCGACGCCTCCCGCTCCTCAGCCTCCGGGGGTCCCCTCCCTGGCGCCGGCCGCTGGGGCCGGGCCGGCCCCGAAAGCCGGGCCCGGGCCCGGGCCTGCTTGCTCAGCCTTCCGTTGCCAGGGTCCTGAGCCTGGGGGCCTCCGCATGGGGAACCCTGAGTCCCGCGCCACGAGTCCCCCCGACCGTCCCGGCGACGACGGCACCTTTCGCGGCTTCGTCCCAGCCGTGGAGTGAGAGATCACTCCGTTCCCCCACAGAGGCCAGCCCCCTCCACGGGCGCCCCGGCCGCCCGCCACGGCGGAGGCGGACGCCCGGCCACGGCGCCTCCATCCACTCTGCTCGGGGAAAACTCCCCGGCGCCGGGGCCGCCGGCCGCGCCCCATCGTCGCGGCTCGTTTTCCGGGTGGCCGCGCCATGCCCCGAGCGAGAAAGGGCCCTGCTCCACGCGGCCCTGGGCGCTGACCAGGGCTGCCCAACGCCGGCCAATTCTCACGAGCGTTCTGCCCAAATCGATCCCGATTTGGGCAGAACGCTCGTGAGAATTGGCCGGAAAACGCCCGGCGAACACACTTCGGGCACCAGAGGGCCGCAGGGCCGCCCCCCCGGGGCCCTGTCCGGGATCGCGTGTCGTCGCGTTCCGGCACCGCCAGGAGGAGCTCCGGGAGGCGGGCCCCGGGGAGGCCGACGCCTCCCGCTCCTCAGCCTCCGGGGGTCCCCTCCCTGGCGCCGGCCGCTGGGGCCGGGCCGGCCCCGAAAGCCGGGCCCGGGCCCGGGCCTGCTTGCTCAGCCTTCCGTTGCCAGGGGCCTGAGCCTGGGGGCCTCCGCATGGGGAACCCTGAGTCCCGCGCCACGAGTCCCCCCGACCGTCCCGGCGACGACGGCACCTTTCGCGGCTTCGTCCCAGCCGTGGAGTGAGAGATCACTCCGTTCCCCCACAGAGGCCAGCCCCCTCCACGGGCGCCCTGGCCGCCCGCCACGGCGGAGGCGGACGCCCGGCCACGGCACCTCCATCCACTCTGCTCGGGGAAAACTCCCCGGCGCCGGGGCCGCCGGCCGCGCCCCATCGTCGCGGCTCGTTTTCCGGGTGGCCGCGCCAAGCCCCGAGCGAGAAAGGGCCCTGCTCCACGCGGCCCTGGGCGCTGACCAGGGCTGCCCAACGCCGGCCTATTCTCACGAGCGATCTGCCCAAATCGATCCCGATTTGGGCAGAACGCTCGTGAGAATTGGCCGGAAAACGCCCGGCGAACACACTTCGGGCACCAGAGGGCCGCAGGGCCGCCCCCCCGGGGGCCCTGTCCGGGATCGCGTGTCGTCGCGTTCCGGCACCGCCAGGAGGAGCTCCGGGCGGCGGGCCCAGGGGAGGCCGACGCCTCCCGCTCCTCAGCCTCCGGGGGTCCCCTCCCTGGCGCCGGCCGCTGGGGCCGGGCCAGCCCCGAAAGCCGGGCCCGGGCCCGGGCCTGCTTGCTCAGCCTTCCGTTGCCAGGGGCCTGAGCCTGGGGGCCTCCGCATGGGGAACCCTGAGTCCCGCGCCACGAGTCCCCCCGACCGTCCCGGCGACCACGGCACCTTTCGCGGCTTCGTCCCAGCCGTGGAGTGAGAGATCACTCCGTTCCCCCACAGAGGCCAGCCCCCTCCACGGGCGCCCCGGCCGCCCGCCACGGCGGAGGCGTACGCCCGGCCACGGCGCCTCCATCCACTCTGCTCGGGGAAAACTCCCCGGCGCCGGGGCCGCCGGCCGCGCCCCATCGTCGCGGCTCGTTTTCCGGGTGGCCGCGCCATGCCCCGAGCGAGAAAGGGCCCTGCTCCACGCAGCCCTAGGCGCTGACCAGGGCTGCCCAACGCCGGCATATTCTCACGAGCGTTCTGCCCAAATCGATCCCGATTTGGGCAGAACGCTCGTGAGAATTGGCCGGAAAACGCCCGGCGAACACACTTCGGGCACCACAGGGCCGCAGGGCCGCCCCCCCGGGGCCCTGTCCGGGATCGCGTGTCGGCGCGTTCCGGCACCGCCAGGAGGAGCTCCGGGAGGCGGGCCCCGGGGAGGCCGACGCCTCCCGCTCCTCAGCCTCCGGGGTTCCCCTCCCTGGCGCCGGCCGCTGAGGCCGCGCCAGCCCCGAAAGCCGGGCCCGGGTCCGGGCCTGCTTGCTCAGCCTTCCGTTGCCAGGGGCCTGAGCCTGGGGGCCTCCGCATGGGGAACCCTGAGTCCCGGGCCACGAGTCCCCCCGACCGTCCCGGCGACGACGGCACCTTTCGCGGCTTCGTCCCAGCCGTGGAGTGAGAGATCACTCCGTTCCCCCACAGAGGCCAGCCCCCTCCACGGGCGCCCCGGCCGCCCGCCACGCCGGAGGCGGACGCCCGGCCACGGCGCCTCCATCCACTCTGCTCGGGGAAAACTCCCCGGCGCCGGGGCCGCCGGCCGCGCCCCATCGTCGCGGCTCGTTTCCCGGGTGGCCGCGCCATGCCCCGAGCGAGAAAGGGCCCTGCTCCACGCGGCCCTGGGCGCTGACCAGGGCTGCCCAACGCCGGCCAATTCTCACGAGCGTTCTGCCCAAATCGATCCCGATTAGGGCAGAACGCTCGTGAGAATTGGCCGGAAAACGCCCGGCGAACACACTTCGGGCACCAGAGGGCCGCAGGGCCGCCCCCCCGGGGCCCTGTCCGGGATCGCGTGTCGGCGCGTTCCGGCACCGCCAGGAGGAGCTCCGGGAGGCGGGCCCCGGGGAGGCCGACGCCTCCCGCTCCTCAGACTCCGGGGGTCCCCTCCCTGGCGCCGGCCGCTGGGGCCGGGCCAGCCCCGAAAGCCGGGCCCGGGCCCGGGCCTGCTTGCTCAGCCTTCCGTTGCCAGGGGCCTGAGCCTGGGGGCCTCCGCATGGGGAACCCTGAGTCCCGCGCCACGAGTCCCCCCGACCGTCCCGGCGACCACGGCACCTTTCGCGGCTTCGTCCCAGCCGTGGAGTGAGAGATCACTCCGTTCCCCCACAGAGGCCAGCCCCCTCCACGGGCGCCCCGGCCGCCCGCCACGGCGGAGGCGGACGCCCGGCCACGGCGCCTCCATCCACTCTGCTCGGGGAAAACTCCCCGGCGCCGGGGCCGCCGGCCGCGCCCCATCGTCGCGGCTCGTTTTCCGGGTGGCCGCACCATGCCCCGAGCGAGAAAGGGCCCTGCTCCACGCGGCCCTGGGCGCTGACCAGGGCTGCCCAACGCCGGCCAATTCTCACGAGCGTTCTGCCCAAATCGATCCCGATTTGGGCAGAACGCTCGTGAGAATTGGCCGGAAAAACGCCCGGCGAACACACTTCGGGCACCAGAGGGCCGCAGGGCCGCCCCCCCGGGGCCCTGTCCGGGATCGCGTGTCGTCGCGTTCCGGCACCGCCAGGAGGAGCTCCGGGAGGCGGGCCCCGGGGAGGCCGACGCCTCCCGCTCCTCAGCCTCCGGGGGTCCCCTCCCTGGCGCCGGCCGCTGGGGCCGGGCCAGCCCCGAAAGCCGGGCCCGGGCCCGGGCCTGCTTGCTCAGCCTTCCGTTGCCAGGGGCCTGAGCCTGGGGGCCTCCGCATGGGGAACCCTGAGTCCCGCGCCACGAGTCCCCCCGACCGTCCCGGCGACCACGGCACCTTTCGCGGCTTCGTCCCAGCCGTGGAGTGAGAGATCACTCCGTTCCCCCACAGAGGCCAGCCCCCTCCACGGGCGCCCCGGCCGCCCGCCACGGCGGAGGCGTACGCCCGGCCACGGTGCCTCCATCCACTCTGCTCGGGGAAAACTCCCCGGCGCCGGGGCCGCCGGCCGCGCCCCATCGTCGCGGCTCGTTTTCCGGGTGGCCGCGCCATGCCCCGAGCGAGAAAGGGCCCTGCTCCACGCAGCCCTGGGCGCTGACCAGGGCTGCCCAACGCCGGCATATTCTCACGAGCGTTCTGCCCAAATCGATCCCGATTTGGGCAGAACGCTCGTGAGAATTGGCCGGAAAACGCCCGGCGAACACACTTCGGGCACCACAGGGCCGCAGGGCCGCCCCCCCGGGGCCCTGTCCGGGATCGCGTGTCGGCGCGTTCCGGCACCGCCAGGAGGAGCTCCGGGAGGCGGGCCCCGGGGAGGCCGACGCCTCCCGCTCCTCAGCCTCCGGGGTTCCCCTCCCTGGCGCCGGCCGCTGAGGCCGCGCCAGCCCCGAAAGCCGGGCCCGGGTCCGGGCCTGCTTGCTCAGCCTTCCGTTGCCAGGGGCCTGAGCCTGGGGGCCTCCGCATGGGGAACCCTGAGTCCCGGGCCACGAGTCCCCCCGACCGTCCCGGCGACGACGGCACCTTTCGCGGCTTCGTCCCAGCCGTGGAGTGAGAGATCACTCCGTTCCCCCACAGAGGCCAGCCCCCTCCACGGGCGCCCCGGCCGCCCGCCACGGCGGAGGCGGACGCCCGGCCACGGCGCCTCCATCCACTCTGCTCGGGGAAAACTCCCCGGCGCCGGGGCCGCCGGCCGCGCCCCATCGTCGCGGCTCGTTTCCCGGGTGGCCGCGCCATGCCCCGAGCGAGAAAGGGCCCTGCTCCACGCGGCCCTGGGCGCTGACCAGGGCTGCCCAACGCCGGCCAATTCTCACGAGCGTTCTGCCCAAATCGATCCCGATTAGGGCAGAACGCTCGTGAGAATTGGCCGGAAAACGCCCGGCGAACACACTTCGGGCACCAGAGGGCCGCAGGGCTGCCCCCCCGGGGCCCTGTCCGGGATCGCGTGTCGGCGCGTTCCGGCACCGCCAGGAGGAGCTCCGGGAGGCGGGCCCCGGGGAGGCCGACGCCTCCCGCTCCTCAGCCTCCGGGGGTCCCTTCCCTGGCGCCGGCCGCTGGGGCCGGGCCAGCCCCGATACCCAGGCCCGGGCCCGGGCCTGCTTGCTCAGCCTTCGGTTGCCAGGGGCCTGAGCCTGGGGGCCTCCGCATGGGGAACCCTGAGTCCCGCGCCACGAGTCCCCCCGACCGTCCCGGCGACCACGGCACCTTTCGCGGCTTCGTCCCAGCCGTGGAGTGAGAGATCACTCCGTTCCCCCACAGAGGCCAGCCCCCTCCACGGGCGCCCCGGCCGCCCGCCACGGCGGAGGCGGACGCCCGGCCACGGCGCCTCCATCCACTCTGCTCCGGGAAAACTCCCCGGCGCCGGGGCCGCCGGCCGCGCCCCATCGTCGCGGCTCGTTTTCCGGGTGGCCGCGCCATGCCCCGAGCGAGAAAGGGCCCTGCTCCACGCGGCCCTGGGCGCTGACCAGGGCTGCCCAACGCCGGCCAATTCTCACGAGCGTTCTGCCCAAATCGATCCCGATTTGGGCAGAACGCTCGTGAGAATTGGCCGGAAAACGCCCGGCGAACACACTTCGGGCACCAGAGGGCCGCAGGGCCGCCCCCCCGGGGCCCAGTCCGGGATCGCGTGTCGTCGCGTTCCGGCACCGCCAGGAGGAGCTCCGGGCGGCGGGCCCCGGGGAGGCCGACGCCTCCCGCTCCTCAGCCTCCGGGGGTCCCCTCCCTGGCGCCGGCCGCTGGGGCCGGGCCAGCCCCGAAAGCCGGGCCCGGGCCCGGGCCTGCTTGCTCAGCCTTCCGTTGCCAGGGGCCTGAGCCTGGGGGCCTCCGCATGGGGAACCCTGAGTCCCGCGCCACGAGTCCCCCCGACCGTCCCGGCGACCACGGCACCTTTCGCGGCTTCGTCCCAGCCGTGGAGTGAGAGATCACTCCGTTCCCCCACAGAGGCCAGCCCCCTCAACGGGCGCCCCGGCCGCCCGCCACGGCGGAGGCGTACGCCCTGCCACGGCGCCTCCATCCACTCTGCTCGGGGAAAACTCCCCGGCGCCGGGGCCGCCGGCCGCGCCCCATCGTCGCGGCTCGTTTTCCGGGTGGCCGCGCCATGCCCCGAGCGAGAAAGGGCCCTGCTCCACGCAGCCCTGGGCGCTGACCAGGGCTGCCCAACGCCGGCATATTCTCACGAGCGTTCTGCCCAAATCGATCCCGATTTGGGCAGAACGCTCGTGAGAATTGGCCGGAAAACGCCCGGCGAACACACTTCGGGCACCACAGGGCCGCAGGGCCGCCCCCCCGGGGCCCTGTCCGGGATCGCGTGTCGGCGCGTTCCGGCACCGCCAGGAGGAGCTCCGGGAGGCGGGCCCCGGGGAGGCCGACGCCTCCCGCTCCTCAGCCTCCGGGGTTCCCCTCCCTGGCGCCGGCCGCTGAGGCCGCGCCAGCCCCGAAAGCCGGGCCCGGGTCCGGGCCTGCTTGCTCAGCCTTCCGTTGCCAGGGGCCTGAGCCTGGGGGCCTCCGCATGGGGAACCCTGAGTCCCGGGCCACGAGTCCCCCCGACCGTCCCGGCGACGACGGCACCTTTCGCGGCTTCGTCCCAGCCGTGGAGTGAGAGATCACTCCGTTCCCCCACAGAGGCCAGCCCCCTCCACGGGCGCCCCGGCCGCCCGCCACGGCGGAGGCGGACGCCCGGCCACGGCGCCTCCATCCACTCTGCTCGGGGAAAACTCCCCGGCGCCGGGGCCGCCGGCCGCGCCCCATCGTCGCGGCTCGTTTCCCGGGTGGCCGCGCCATGCCCCGAGCGAGAAAGGGCCCTGCTCCACGCGGCCCTGGGCGCTGACCAGGGCTGCCCAACGCCGGCCAATTCTCACGAGCGTTCTGCCCAAATCGATCCCGATTAGGGCAGAACGCTCGTGAGAATTGGCCGGAAAACGCCCGGCGAACACACTTCGGGCACCAGAGGGCCGCAGGGCCGCCCCCCCGGGGCCCTGTCCGGGATCGCGTGTCGGCTCGTTCCGGCACCGCCAGGAGGAGCTCCGGGAGGCGGGCCCCGGGGAGGCCGACGCCTCCCGCTCCTCAGCCTCCGGGGGTCCCTTCCCTGGCGCCGGCCGCTGGGGCCGGGCCAGCCCCGATACCCAGGCCCGGGCCCGGGCCTGCTTGCTCAGCCTTCCGTTGCCAGGGGCCTGAGCCTGGGGGCCTCCGCATGGGGAACCCTGAGTCCCGCGCCACGAGTCCCCCCGACCGTCCCGGCGACCACGGCACCTTTCGCGGCTTCGTCCCAGCCGTGGAGTGAGAGATCACTCCGTTCCCCCACAGAGGCCAGCCCCCTCCACGGGCGCCCCGGCCGCCCGCCACGGCGGAGGCGGACGCCCGGCCACGGCGCCTCCATCCACTCTGCTCCGGGAAAACTCCCCGGCGCCGGGGCCGCCGGCCGCGCCCCATCGTCGCGGCTCGTTTTCCGGGTGGCCGCGCCATGCCCCGAGCGAGAAAGGGCCCTGCTCCACGCGGCCCTGGGCGCTGACCAGGGCTGCCCAACGCCGGCCAATTCTCACGAGCGTTCTGCCCAAATCGATCCCGATTTGGGCAGAACGCTCGTGAGAATTGGCCGGAAAACGCCCGGCGAACACACTTCGGGCACCAGAGGGCCGCAGGGCCGCCCCCCCGGGGCCCTGTCCGGGATCGCGTGTCGGCGCGTTCCGGCACCGCCAGGAGGAGCTCCGGGAGGCGGGCCCCGGGGAGGCCGACGCCTCCCGCTCCTCAGACTCCGGGGGTCCCCTCCCTGGCGCCGGCCGCTGGGGCCGGGCCAGCCCCGAAAGCCGGGCCCGGGCCCGGGCCTGCTTGCTCAGCCTTCCGTTGCCAGGGGCCTGAGCCTGGGGGCCTCCGCATGGGGAACCCTGAGTCCCGCGCCACGAGTCCCCCCGACCGTCCCGGCGACCACGGCACCTTTCGCGGCTTCGTCCCAGCCGTGGAGTGAGAGATCACTCCGTTCCCCCACAGAGGCCAGCCCCCTCCACGGGCGCCCCGGCCGCCCGCCACGGCGGAGGCGGACGCCCGGCCACGGCGCCTCCATCCACTCTGCTCGGGGAAAACTCCCCGGCGCCGGGGCCGCCGGCCGCGCCCCATCGTCGCGGCTCGTTTTCCGGGTGGCCGCACCATGCCCCGAGCGAGAAAGGGCCCTGCTCCACGCGGCCCTGGGCGCTGACCAGGGCTGCCCAACGCCGGCCAATTCTCACGAGCGTTCTGCCCAAATCGATCCCGATTTGGGCAGAACGCTCGTGAGAATTGGCCGGAAAACGCCCGGCGAACACACTTCGGGCACCAGAGGGCCGCAGGGCCGCCCCCCCGGGGCCCTGTCCGGGATCGCGTGTCGTCGCGTTCCGGCACCGCCAGGAGGAGCTCCGGGAGGCGGGCCCCGGGGAGGCCGACGCCTCCCGCTCCTCAGCCTCCGGGGGTCCCCTCCCTGGCGCCGGCCGCTGGGGCCGGGCCAGCCCCGAAAGCCGGGCCCGGGCCCGGGCCTGCTTGCTCAGCCTTCCGTTGCCAGGGGCCTGAGCCTGGGGGCCTCCGCATGGGGAACCCTGAGTCCCGCGCCACGAGTCCCCCCGACCGTCCCGGCGACCACGGCACCTTTCGCGGCTTCGTCCCAGCCGTGGAGTGAGAGATCACTCCGTTCCCCCACAGAGGCCAGCCCCCTCCACGGGCGCCCCGGCCGCCCGCCACGGCGGAGGCGGACGCCCGGCCACGGCGCCTCCATCCACTCTGCTCGGGGAAAACTCCCCGGCGCCGGGGCCGCCGGCCGCGCCCCATCGTCGCGGCTCGTTTTCCTGGTGGTCGCGCCATGCCCCGAGCGAGAAAGGGCCCTGCTCCACGCGGCCCTGGGCGCTGACCAGGGCTGCCCAATGCCGGCATATTCTCACGAGCGTTCTGCCCAAATCGATCCCGATTTGGGCAGAACGCTCGTGAGAATTGGCCGGAAAACGCCCGGCGAACACACTTCGGGCACCACAGGGCCGCAGGGCCGCCCCCTCGGGGCCCTGTCCGGGATCGCGTGTCGGCGCGTTCCGGCACCGTCAGGAGGAGCTCCGGGAGGCGGGCCCCGGGGAGGCCGACGCCTCCCGCTCCTCAGCCTCCGGGGTTCCCCTCCCTGGCGCCGGCCGCTGGGGCCGGGCCAGCCCCGAAAGCCGGGCCCGGGTCCGGGCCTGCTTGCTCAGCCTTCCGTTGCCAGGGGCCTGAGCCTGGGGGCCTCCGCATCGGGAACACTGAGTCCCGGGCCACGAGTCCCCCCGACCGTCCCGGCGACCACGGCACCTTTCGCGGCTTCGTCCCAGCCGTGGAGTGAGAGATCACTCCGTTCCCCCACAGAGGCCAGCCCCCTCCACGGGCGCCCCGGCCGCCCGCCACGGCGGAGGCGGACGCCCGGCCACGGCGCCTCCATCCACTCTGCTCGGGGAAAACTCCCCGGCGCCGGGGCCGCCGGCCGCGCCCCATCTTCGCGGCTCGTTTTCCGGGTGGCCGCGCCATGCCCTGAGCGAGAAAGGGCCCTGCTCCACGCGGCCCTGGGCGCTGACCAGGGCTGCCCAACGCCGGCCAATTCTCACGAGCGTTCTGCCCAAATCGATCCCGATTTGGGCAGAACGCTCGTGAGAATTGGCCGGAAAACAATCGGCGAACACAATTCGGGCACCAGAGGGCCGCAGGGCCGCCCCCCCGGGGCCCTGTCCGGGATCGCGTGTCGGCGCGTTCCGGCACCGCCAGGAGGATCTCCGGGAGGCGGGCCCCGGGGAGGCCGACGCCTCCCGCTCCTCAGCCTCCGGGGGTCCCCTCCCTGGCGCCGGCCGCTGGGGCCGGGCCAGCCCCGATACCCAGGCCCGGGCCCGGGCCTGCTTGCTCAGCCTTCCGTTGCCAGGGGCCTGAGCCTGGGGGCCTCCGCATGGGGAAC
Organism: Meles meles; assembly: GCF_922984935.1. Taxonomy (NCBI): domain Eukaryota; kingdom Metazoa; phylum Chordata; class Mammalia; order Carnivora; family Mustelidae; genus Meles; species Meles meles. Next base: position 23,698 of record NW_025721482.1, read on the forward strand.
CCTGAGTCCCGCGCCACGAGTCCCCCCGACCGTCCCGGTGACCACGGCACCTTTCGCGGCTTCGTCCCAGCCGTGGAGTGAGAGATCACTCCGTTCCCCCACAGAGGCCAGCCCCCTCCACGGGCGCCCCGGCCGCCCGCCACGGCGGAGGCGGACGCCCGGCCACGGCGCCTCCATCCACTCTGCTCGGGGAAAACTCCCCGGCGCCGGGGCCGCCGGCCGCGCCCCATCGTCGCGGCTCGTTTTCCGGGTGGCCGCGCCATGCCCCGAGCGAGAAAGGGCCCTGCTCCACGCGGCCCTGGGCGCTGACCAGGGCTGCCCAACGCCGGCCAATTCTCACGAGCGTTCTGCCCAAATCGATCCCGATTTGGGCAGAACGCTCGTGAGAATTGGCCGGAAAACGCCCGGCGAACACACTTCGGGCACCAGAGGGCCGCAGGGCCGCCCCCCCGGGGCCCAGTCCGGGATCGCGTGTCGTCGCGTTCCGGCACCGCCAGGAGGAGCTCCGGGAGGCGGGCCCCGGGGAGGCCGACGCCTCCCGCTCCTCAGACTCCGGGGGTCCCCTCCCTGGCGCCGGCCGCTGGGGCCGGGCCAGCCCCGAAAGCCGGGCCCGGGCCCGGGCCTGCTTGCTCAGCCTTCCGTTGCCAGGGGCCTGAGCCTGGGGGCCTCCGCATGGGGAACCCTGAGTCCCGCGCCACGAGTCCCCCCGACCGTCCCGGCGACCACGGCACCTTTCGCGGCTTCGTCCCAGCCGTGGAGTGAGAGATCACTCCGTTCCCCCACAGAGGCCAGCCCCCTCCACGGGCGCCCCGGCCGCCCGCCACGGCGGAGGCGGACGCCCGGCCACGGCGCCTCCATCCACTCTGCTCGGGGAAAACTCCCCGGCGCCGGGGCCGCCGGCCGCGCCCCATCGTCGCGGCTCGTTTTCCGGGTGGCCGCGCCATGCCCCGAGCGAGAAAGGGCCCTGCTCCACGCGGCCCTGGGCGCTGACCAGGGCTGCCAACGCCGGCATATTCTCACGAGCGTTCTGCCCAAATCGATCCCGATTTGGGCAGAACGCTCGTGAGAATTGGCCGGAAAACGCCCGGCGAACACACTTCGGGCACAACAGGGCCGCAGGGCCGCCCCCCCGGGGCCCTGTCCGGGATCGCGTGTCGGCGCGTTCCGGCACCGCCAGGAGGAGCTCCGGGAGGCGGGCCCCGGGGAGGCCGATGCCTCCCGCTCCTCAGCCTCCGGGGGTCCCCTCCCTGGCGCCGGCCGCTGGGGCCGGGCCAGCCCCGAAAGCCGGGCCCGGGCCCGGGCCTGCTTGCTCAGCCTTCCGTTGCCAGGTGCCTGAGCCTGGGGGCCTCCGCATGGGGAACCCTGAGTCCCGCGCCACGAGTCCCCCCGACCGTCCCGGCGACCACGGCACCTTTCGCGGCTTCGTCCCAGCCGTGGAGTGAGAGATCACTCCGTTCCCCCACAGAGGCCAGCCCCCTCCACGGGCGCCCCGGCCGCCCGCCACGGCGGAGGCGGACGCCCGGCCACGGCGCCTCCATCCACTCTGCTCGGGGAAAACTCCCCGGCGCCGGGGCCGCCGGCCGCGCCCCATCGTCGCGGCTCGTTTTCCGGGTGGCCGTGCCATGCCCCGAGCGAGAAAGGGCCCTGCTCCACGCGGCCCTGGGCGCTGACCAGGGCTGCCCAACGCCGGCATATTCTCACGAGCGTTCTGCCCAAATCGATCCAGATTTGGGCAGAACGCTCGTGAGAATTGGCCGGAAAACGCCCGGCGAACACACTTCGGGCACCAGAGGGCCGCAGGGCCGCCCCCCCGGGGCCCTGTCCGGGATCGCGTGTCGTCGCGTTCCGGCACCGCCAGGAGGAGCTCCGGGAGGCGGGCCCGGGGGACGCCGACGCCTCCCGCTCCTCAGCCTCCGGGGGTCCCCTCCCTGGCGCCGGCCGCTGGGGCCGGGCCAGCCCCGAAAGCCGGGCCCGGGCCCGGGCCTGCTTGCTCAGCCTTCCGTTGCCAGGGGCCTGAGCCTGGGGGCCTCCGCATGGGGAACCCTGAGTCCCGCGCCACGAGTCCCCCCGACCGTCCCGGCGACCACGGCACCTTTCGCGGCTTCGTCCCAGCCGTGGAGTGAGAGATCACTCCGTTTCCCCACAGAGGCCAGCCCCCTCCACGGGCGCCCCGGCCGCCCGCCACGGCGGAGGCGGACGCCCGGCCACGGCGCCTCCATCCACTCTGCTCGGGGAAAACTCCCCGGCGCCGGGGCCGCCGCCCGCGCCCCATCGTCGCGGCTCGTTTTCCGGGTGGCCGCGCCATGCCCCGAGCGAGAAAGCGCCCTGCTCCACGCGGCCCTGGGCGCTGACCAGGGCTGCCCAACGCCGGCCAATTCTTACGAGCGTTCTGCCCAAATCGATCCCGATTTGGGCAGAACGCTCGTGAGAATTGGCCGGAAAACGCCCGGCGAACACACTTCGGGCACCAGAGGGCCGCAGGGCCGCCCCCCCGGGGCCCTGTCCGGGATCGCGTGTCGTCGCGTTCCGGCACCGCCAGGAGGAGCTCCGGGAGGCGGGCCCCGGGGAGGCCGACGCCTCCCGCTCCTCAGCCTCCGGGGGTCCCCTCCCTGGCGCCGGCTGCTGGGGCCGGGCCAGCCCCGAAAGCCGGGCCCGGGCCCGGGCCTGCTTGCTCAGCCTTCCGTTGCCAGGGGCCTGAGCCTGGGGGCCTCCGCATGGGGAACCCTGAGTCCCGCGCCACGAGTCCCCACGACCGTCCCGGCGACCACGGCACCTTTCGCGGCTTCGTCCCAGCCGTGGAGTGAGAGATCACTCCGTTCCCCCACAGAGGCCAGCCCCCTCCACGGGCGCCCCGGCCGCCCGCCACGGCGGAGGCGGACGCCCGGCCACGGCGCCTCCATCCACTCTGCTCGGGGAAAACTCCCCGGCGCCGGGGCCGCCGGCCGCGCCCCATCGTCGCGGCTCGTTTTCCGGGTGGCCGCACCATGCCCCGAGCGAGAAAGGGCCCTGCTCCACGCGGCCCTGGGCGCTGACCAGGGCTACCCAAAGCCGGCCAATTCTCACGAGCGTTCTGCCCAAATCGATCCCGATTTGGGCAGAACGCTCGTGAGAATTGGCCGGAAAACGCCCGGCGAACACACTTCGGGCACCAGAGGGCTGCAGGGCCGCCCCCCCGGGGCCCTGTCCGGGATCGCGTGTCGTCGCGTTCCGGCACCGCCGGGAGGAGCTCCGGGAGGCGGGCCCCGGGGAGGCCGACGCCTCCCGCTCCTCAGCCTCCGGGGGTCCCCTCCCTGGCGCCGGCCGCTGGGGCCGGGCCAGCCCCGAAAGCCGGGCCCGGGCCCGGGCCTGCTTGCTCAGCCTTCCGTTGCCAGGGGCCTGAGCCTGGGGGCCTCCACATGGGGAACCCTGAGTCCCGGGCCACGAGTCCCCCCGACCGTCCCGGCGACCACGGCACCTTTCGCGGCTTCGTCCCAGCCGTGGAGTGAGAGATCACTCCGTTCCCCCACAGAGGCCAGCCCCCTCCACGGGCGCCCCGGCCGCCCGCCACGGCGGAGGCGGACGCCCGGCCACGGCGCCTCCATCCACTCTGCTCGGGGAAAACTCCCCGGCGCCGGGGCCGCCGGCCGCGCCCCATCGTCGCGGCTCGTTTTCCGGGTGGCCGCGCCATGCCCCGAGCGAGAAAGGGCCCTGCTCCACGCGGCCCTGGGCGCTGACCAGGGCTGCCCAACGCCGGCCAATTCTCACGAGCGTTCTGCCCAAATCGATCCCGATTTGGGCAGAACGCTCGTGAGAATTGGCCGGAAAACGCCCGGCGAACACACTTCGGGCACCAGAGGGCCGCAGGGCCGCCCCCCCGGGGCCCTGTCCGGGATCGCGTGTCGGCGCGTTCCGGCACCGCCAGGAGGATCTCCGGGAGGCGGGCCCCAGGGAGGCCGACGCCTCCCGCTCCTCAGCCTCCGGGGGTCCCCTCCCTGGCGCCGGCCGCTGGGGCCGGGCCAGCCCCGATACCCAGGCCCGGACCCGGGCCTGCTTGCTCAGCCTTCCGTTGCCAGGGGCCTGAGCCTGGGGGCCTCCGCATGGGGAACCCTGAGTCCCGCGCCACGAGTCCCCCCGACCGTCCCGGCGACCACGGCACCTTTCGCGGCTTCGTCCCAGCCGTGGAGTGAGAGATCACTCCGTTCCCCCACAGAGGCCAGCCCCCTCCACGGGCGCCCCGGCCGCCCGCCACGGCGGAGGCGGACGCCCGGCCACGGCGCCTCCATCCACTCTGCTCGGGGAAAACTCCCCGGCGCCGGGGCCGCCGGCCGCGCCCCATCGTCGCGGCTCGTTTTCCGGGTGGCCGCGCCATGCCCCGAGCGAGAAAGGGCCCTGCTCCACGCGGCCCTGGGCGCTGACCAGGGCTGCCCAACGCCGGCATATTCTCACGAGCGTTCTGCCCAAATCGATCCCGATTTGGGCAGAACGCTCGTGAGAATTGGCCGGAAAACGCCCGGCGAACACACTTCGGGCACAACAGGGCCGCAGGGCCGCCCCCCCGGGGCCCTGTCCGGGATCGCGTGTCGGCGCGTTCCGGCACCGCCAGGAGGAGCTCCGGGAGGTGGGCCCCGGGGAGGCCGATGCCTCCCGTCCTCAGCCTCCGGGGGTCCCCTCCCTGGCGCCGGCCGCTGGGGCCGGGCCAGCCCCGAAAGCCGGGCCCGGGCCCGGGCCTGCTTGCTCAGCCTTCCGTTGCCAGGGGCCTGAGCCTGGGGGCCTCCGCATGGGGAAACCTGAGTCCCGCGCCACGAGTCCCCCCGACCGTCCCGGCGACCACGGCACCTTTCGCGGCTTCGTCCCAGCCGTGGAGTGAGAGATCACTCCGTTCCCCCACAGAGGCCAGCCCCCTCCACGGGCGCCCCGGCCGCCCGCCACGGCGGAGGCGGACGCCCGGCCACGGCGCCTCCATCCACTCTGCTCGGGGAAAACTCCCCGGCGCCGGGGCCGCCGGCCGCGCCCCATCGTCGCGGCTCGTTTTCCGGGTGGCCGCGCCATGCCCCGAGCGAGAAAGGGCCCTGCTCCACGCGGCCCTGGGCGCTGACCAGGGCTGCCCAACGCCGGCCAATTCTCACGAGCGTTCTGCCCAAATCGATCCCGATTTGGGCAGAACGCTCGTGAGAATTGGCCGGAAAACGCCCGGCGAACACACTTCGGGCACCAGAGGGCCGCAGGGCCGCCCCCCCGGGGCCCTGTCCGGGATCGCGTGTCGTCGCGTTCCGGCACCGCCAGGAGGAGCTCCGGGAGGCGGGCCCCGGGGACGCCGACGCCTCCCGCTCCTCAGCCTCCGGGGGTCCCCTCCCTGGCGCCGGCCGCTGGGGCCGGGCCAGCCCCGAAAGCCGGGCCCGGGCCCGGGCCTGCTTGCTCAGCCTTCCGTTGCCAGGGGCCTGAGCCTGGGGGCCTCCGCATGGGGAACCCTGAGTCCCGCGCCACGAGTCCCCCCGACCGTCCCGGCGACCACGGCACCTTTCGCGGCTTCGTCCCAGCCGTGGAGTGAGAGATCACTCCGTTCCCCCACAGAGGCCAGCCCCCTCCACGGGCGCCCCGGCCGCCCGCCACGGCGGAGGCGGACGCCCGGCCACGGCGCCTCCATCCACTCTGCTCGGGGAAAACTCCCCGGCGCCGGGGCCGCCGGCCGCGCCCCATCGTCGCGGCTCGTTTTCCGGGTGGCCGCGCCATGCCCCGAGCGAGAAAGGGCCCTGCTCCACGCGGCCCTGGGCGCTGACCAGGGCTGCCCAACGCCGGCATATTCTCACGAGCGTTCTGCCCAAATCGATCCCGATTTGGGCAGAACGCTCGTGAGAATTGGCCGGAAAACGCCCGGCGAACACACTTCGGGCACCACAGGGCCGCAGGGCCGCCCCCCCGGGGCCCTGTCCGGGATCGCGTGTCGGCGCGTTCCGGCACCGCCAGGAGGAGCTCCGGGAGGCGGGCCCCGGGGAGGCCGACGCCGCCCGCTCCTCAGCCTCCGGGGGTCCCCTCCCTGGCGCCGGCCGCTGGGGCCGGGCCAGCCCCGAAAGCCGGGTCCGGGCCCGGGCCTGCTTGCTCAGCCTTCCGTTGCCAGGGGCCTGAGCCTGGGGGCCTCCGCATGGGGAACACTGAGTCCCGCGCCAAGAGTCCCCCCGACCGTCCCGGCGACAATGGCACCATTCGCGGCTTCGTCCCAGCCGTGGAGTGAGAGATCACTCCGTTCCCCCACAGAGGCCAGCCCCCTCCACGGGCGCCCCGGCCACCCACCACGGCGGAGGCGTACGCCCGGCCACGGCGCCTCCATCCACTCTGCTCGGGGAAACTACCCGGCGCCGGGGCCGCCGACCGCGCCCCATCGTCGTGGCTCGTTTTCCGGGTGGCCGCGCCATGCCCCGAGCGAGAAAGCGCCCTGCTCCACGCGGCACTGGGCGCTGACCAGGGCTGCCCAACGCCGGCCAATTCTCACGAGCGTTCTGCCCAAATCGATGCTGATTTGGGCAGAACGCTCGTGAGAATTGGCCGGAAAACGCCCGGCGAACACACTTCGGGCACCAGAGGTCCGCAGGGCCGCCCCCCCGGGGCCCTGTCCGGGATCGCGTGTCGTCGCTTTCCGGCACCGCCAGGAGGAGTTCCGGGAGGCGGGCCCCGGGGAGGCCGACGACTCCCACTCCTCAGCCTCCGGGGGTCCCCTCCCTGACGCCGGCCGCTGGGGCCGGGCCAGCCCCGAAACCCGGGCCCGGGCCCGGGCCTGCTTGCTCAGCCTTCCGTTGCCAGGGGCCTGAGCCTGGGGGCCTCCGCATGGGGAACACTGAGTCCCGCGCCACGAGTCCCCCCGACCGTCCCGGCGACAACGGCACCTTTCGCGGCTTCGTCCCAGCCGTGGAGTGAGAGATCACTCCGTTCCCCCACAGAGGCCAGCCTCCTCCATGGGCGCTCCGGCCGCCCGCCACGGCGGAGGCGGACGCCCGGCCACGGCGCCTCCATCCACTCTGCTCGGGGAAAACTCCCCGGCGCCGGGGCCGCCGGCCGCGCCCCATCGTCGCGGCTCGTTTTCCGGGTGGCCGCGCCATGCCCCGAGCGAGAAAGCGCCCTGCTCCACGCGGCACTGGGCGCTGACCAGGGCTGCCCAACGCCGGCCAATTCTCACGAGCGTTCTGCCCAAATCGATGCTGATTTGGGCAGAACGCTCGTGAGAATTGGCCGGAAAACGCCCGGCGAACACACTTCGGGCACCAGAGGGCCGCAGGGCCGCCCCTCCGGGGCCCTGTCCGGGATCGCGTGTCGTCGCGTTCCGGCACCGCCAGGAGGAGCTCCGGGCGGCGGGCCCCGGGGAGGCCGACGCCTCCCGCTCCTCAGCCTCCGGGGGTCCCCTCCCTGGCGCCGGCCGCTGGGGCCGGGCCAGCCCCGAAAGCCGTGCCCGGGCCCGGGCCTGCTTGCTCAGCCTTCCGTTGCCAGGGGCCTGAGCCTGGGGGCCTCCGCATGGGGAACCCTGAGTCCCGCGCCACGAGTCCCCCCGACCGTCCCGGCGACGACGGCACCTTTCGCGGCTTCGTCCCAGCCGTGGAGTGAGAGATCACTCCGTTCCCCCACAGAGGCCAGCCCCCTCCACGGGCGCCCCGGCCGCCCGCCAGGGCGGAGGCGGACGCCCGGCCACGGCGCCTCCATCCACTCTGCTCGGGGAAAACTCCCCGGCGCCGGGGCCGCCGGCCGCGCCCCATCGTCGCGGCTCGTTTTCCGGGTGGCCGCGCCATGCCCCGAGCGAGAAAGGGCCCTGCTCCACGCGGCCCTGGGCGCTGACCAGGGCTGCCCAACGCCGGCCAATTCTCACGAGCGTTCTGCCCAAATCGATCCCGATTTGGGCAGAACGCTCGTGAGAATTGGCCGGAAAACGCCCGGCGAACACACTTCGGGCACCAGAGGGCCGCAGGGCCGCCCCCCCGGGGCCCTGTCCGGGAACGCGTGTCGTCGCGTTCCGGCACCGCCAGGAGGAGCTCCGGGTGGCGGGCCCCGGGGAGGCCGACGCCTCCCGCTCCTCAGCCTCCGGGGGTCCCCTCCCTGGCGCCGTCCGCTGGGGCCGGGCCGGCCCCGAAAGCCGGGCCCGGGCCCGGGACTGCTTGCAAAGCCTTCCGTTGCCAGGGGCCTGAGCCTGGGGGCCTCCGCATGGGGAACCCTGAGTCCCGCGCCACGAGTCCCCCCGACCGTCCCGGCGTCGACGGCACCTTTCGCGGCTTCGTCCCAGCCGTGGAGTGAGAGATCACTCCGTTCCCCCACAGAGGCCAGCCCCCTCCACGGGCGCCCCGGCCGACCGCCACGGCGGAGGCGGACGCCCGGCCACGGCGCCTCCATCCACTCTGCTCGGGGAAAACTCCCCGGCGCCGGGGCCGCCGGCCGCGCCCCATCGTCGCGGCTCGTTTTGCGGGTGGCCGCGCCATGCCCCGAGCGAGAAAGGGCCCTGCTCCACGCGGCCCTGGGCGCTGACCAGGGCTGCCCAACGCCGGCCAATTCTCACGAGCGTTCTGCCCAAATCGATCCAGATTTGGGCAGAACGCTCGTGAGAATTGGCCGGAAAACGCCCGGTGAACACACTTCGGGCACCAGAGGCCCGCAGGGCCGCCCCCCCGGGGCCCTGTCCGGGATCGCGTGTCGTCGCGTTCCGGCACCGCCAGGAGGAGCTCCGGGCGGCGGGCCCCGGGGAGGCCGACGCCTCCCGCTCCTCAGCCTCCGGGGGTCCCCTCCCTGGCGCCGGCCGCTGGGGCCGGGCCAGCCCCGAAAGCCGGGCCCGGGCCCGGGCCTGCTTGCTCAGCCTTCCGTTGCCAGGGGCCTGAGCCTGGGGGCCTCCGCATGGGGAACCCTGAGTCCCGCGCCACGAGTCCCCCCGACCGTCCCGGCGACGACGGCACCTTTCGCGGCTTCGTCCCAGCCGTGGAGTGAGAGATCACTCCGTTCCCCCACAGAGGCCAGCCCCCTCCATGGGCGCCCCGGCCGCCCGCCACGGCGGAGGCGGACGCCCGGCCACGGCGCCTCCATCCACTCTGCTCGGGGAAAACTCCCCGGCGCCGGGGCCGCCGGCCGCGCCCCATCGTCGCGGCTCGTTTTCCGGGTGGCCGCGCCATGCCCCGAGCGAGAAAGGGCCCTGCTCCACGCGGCCCTGGGCGCTGACCAGGGCTGCCCAACGCCGGCCAATTCTCACGAGCGTTCTGCCCAAATCGATGCTGATTTGGGCAGAACGCTCGTGAGAATTGGCCGGAAAACGCCCGGCGAACACACTTCGGGCACCACAGGGCCGCAGGGCGGCCCCCCCGGGGCCCTGTCCGGGATCGCGTGTCGTCGCGTTCCGGCACCGCCAGGAGGAGCGCCGGGAGGCGGGCCCCGGGGAGGCCGACGCCTCCCGCTCCTCAGCCTCCGGGTGTCCCCTCCCTGGCGCCGGCCGCTGGGGCCGGGCCAGCCCCGAAAGCCGGGTCCGGGCCCGGGCCTGCTTGCTCAGCCTTCCGTTGCCAGGGGCCTGAGCCTGGGGGCCTCCGCATGGGGAACACTGAGTCCTGCGCCACGAGTCCCACCGACCGCCCCGGCGACAATGGCACCTTTCGCGGCTTCGTCCCAGCCGTGGAGTGAGAGATCACTCCGTTCCCCCACAAAGGCCAGCCCCCTCCACGGGCGCCCCGGCCGCCCGCCACGGCGGAGGCGTACGCCCGGCCACGGGGCCTCCATCCACTCTGCTCGGGGAAACTCCCCGTCGCCGGGGCCGCCGACCACGCCCCATCGTCGCGGCTCGTTTTCCGGGTGGCCGCGCCATGCCCCGAGCGAGAAAGCGCCCTGCTCCACGCGGCACTGGGCGCTGACCAGGGCTGCCCAACGCCGGCCAATTCTCACGAGCGTTCTGCCCAAATCGATCCCGATTTGGGCAGAACGCTCGTGAGAATTGGCCGGAAAACGCCCGGCGAACACACTTCGGGCACCACAGGGCCGCCGGGCCGCCCCTCCGGGGCTTTGTGCTGGATCGCGTGTCCTCGCGTTCCGGCACCGCCAGGAGGAGCTCCGGGAGGCGGGCCCCGGGGAGGCCGACGCCTCCCGCTCCTCAGCCTCCGGGGGTCCCCTCCCTGGCGCCGGCCGCTGGGGTCGTCCAGCCCCGAAAGCCGGGCCCGGGCCCGGGCCTGCTTGCTCAGCCTTCCGTTGCCAGGGGCCTGAGCCTGGGGGCCTCCGCATGTGGAACCCTGAGTCCCGCGCCACGAGTCCCCCCGACCGTCCCGGCGACAATGGCACCTTTCGCGGCTTTGTCACAGCCGTGGAGTGAGAGATCACTCCGTTCCCCCACAGAGGCCAGCCACCTCCACGGGCGCCCCGGCCGCCCGCCACGGCGGAGGCGGACGCCCGGCCACGGCGCCTCCATCCACTCTGCTTGGGGAAAACTCCCCGGCGCCGGGGCCGCCGGCCGCGCCCCATCGTCGCGGCTCGTTTTCCGGGTGGCCGCGCCATGCCCCGAGCGAGAAAGCGCCCTGCTCCTCGCGGCACTGGGGGCTGACCAGGGTTGCCCAACGCCGGCCAATTCTCACGAGCGTTCTGCCCAAATCGATCCCGATTTGGGCAGAACGCTCGTGAGAATTGGCCGGAAAACGCCCGGCGAACACACTTCGGGCACCACAGGGCCGCAGGGCCGCCCCCCCGGGGCCCTGTCCGGGATCGCGTGTCGTCGCGTAACGGCACCGCCAGGAGGAGCGCCGGGAGGCGGGCCCCGGGGAGGCCGACGACTCCCACTCCTCAGCCTCCGGGGGTCCCCTCCCTGACGCCGGCCGCTGGGGCCGGGCCAGCCCCGAAACCCGGGCCCGGGCCCGGGCCTGCTTGCTCAGCCTTCCGTTGCCAGGGGCCTGAGCCTGGGGGCCTCCGCATGGGGAACACTGAGTCCCGCGCCACGAGTCCCCCCGACCGTCCCGGCGACAACGGCACCTTTCGCGGCTTCGTCCCAGCCGTGGAGTGAGAGATCACTCCGTTCCCCCACAGAGGCCAGCCTCCTCCATGGGCGCTCCGGCCGCCCGCCACGGCGGAGGCGGACGCCCGGCCACGGCGCCTCCATCCACTCTGCTCGGGGAAAACTCCCCGGCGCCGGGGCCGCCGGCCGCGCCCCATTGTCGCGGCTCGTTTTCCGGGTGGCCGCGCCATGCCCCGAGCGAGAAAGCGCCCTGCTCCACGCGGCACTGGGCGCTGACCAGGGCTGCCCAACGCCGGCCAATTCTCACGAGCGTTCTGCCCAAATCGATGCTGATTTGGGCAGAACGCTCGTGAGAATTGGCCGGAAAACGCCCGGCGAACACACTTCGGGCACCAGAGGGCCGCAGGGCCGCCCCTCCGGGGCCCTGTCCGGGATCGCGTGTCGTCGCGTTCCGGCACCGCCAGGAGGAGCTCCGGGCGGCGGGCCCCGGGGAGGCCGACGCCTCCCGCTCCTCAGCCTCCGGGGGTCCCCTCCCTGGCGCCGGCCGCCGGGGCCGGGCCAGCCCCGAAAGCCGTGCCCGGGCCCGGGCCTGCTTGCTCAGCCTTCCGTTGCCAGGGGCCTGAGCCTGGGGGCCTCCGCATGGGGAACCCTGAGTCCCGCGCCACGAGTCCCCCCGACCGTCCCGGCGACGACGGCACCTTTCGCGGCTTCGTCCCAGCCGTGGAGTGAGAGATCACTCCGTTCCCCCACAGAGGCCAGCCCCCTCCACGGGCGCCCCGGCCGCCCGCCAGGGCGGAGGCGGACGCCCGGCCACGGCGCCTCCATCCACTCTGCTCGGGGAAAACTCCCCGGCGCCGGGGCCGCCGGCCGCGCCCCATCGTCGCGGCTCGTTTTCCGGGTGGCCGCGCCATGCCCCGAGCGAGAAAGGGCCCTGCTCCACGCGGCCCTGGGCGCTGACCAGGGCTGCCCAACGCCGGCCAATTCTCACGAGCGTTCTGCCCAAATCGATCCCGATTTGGGCAGAACGCTCGTGAGAATTGGCCGGAAAACGCCCGGCGAACACACTTCGGGCACCAGAGGGCCGCAGGGCCGCCCCCCCGGGGCCCTGTCCGGGAACGCGTGTCGTCGCGTTCCGGCACCGCCAGGAGGAGCTCCGGGTGGCGGGCCCCGGGGAGGCCGACGCCTCCCGCTCCTCAGCCTCCGGGGGTCCCCTCCCTGGCGCCGTCCGCTGGGGCCGGGCCGGCCCCGAAAGCCGGGCCCGGGCCCGGGACTGCTTGCAAAGCCTTCCGTTGCCAGGGGCCTGAGCCTGGGGGCCTCCGCATGGGGAACCCTGAGTCCCGCGCCACGAGTCCCCCCGACCGTCCCGGCGTCGACGGCACCTTTCGCGGCTTCGTCCCAGCCGTGGAGTGAGAGATCACTCCGTTCCCCCACAGAGGCCAGCCCCCTCCACGGGCGCCCCGGCCGCCCGCCACGGCGGAGGCGGTCGCCCGGCCACGGCGCCTCCATCCACTCTGCTCGGGGAAAACTCCCCGGCGCCGGGGCCGCCGGCCGCGCCCCATCGTCGCGGCTCGTTTTCCGGGTGGCCGCGCCATGTCCCGAGCGAGAAAGGGCCCTGCTCCACGCGGCCCTGGGCGCTGACCAGGGCTGCCCAACGCCGGCCAATTCTCACGAGCGTTCTGCCCAAATCGATCCAGATTTGGGCAGAACGCTCGTGAGAATTGGCCGGAAAACGCCCGGTGAACACACTTCGGGCACCAGAGGCCCGCAGGGCCGCCCCCCCGGGGCCCTGTCCGTGATCGCGTGTCGTCGCGTTCCGGCACCGCCAGGAGGAGCTCCGGGCGGCGGGCCCCGGGGAGGCCGACGCCTCCCGCTCCTCAGCCTCCGGGGGTCCCCTCCCTGGCGCCGGCCGCTGGGGCCGGGCCAGCCCCGAAAGCCGGGCCCGGGCCCGGGCCTGCTTGCTCAGCCTTCCGTTGCCAGGGGCCTGAGCCTGGGGGCCTCCGCATGGGGAACCCTGAGTCCCGCGCCACGAGTCCCCCCGACCGTCCCGGCGACGACGGCACCTTTCGCGGCTTCGTCCCAGCCGTGGAGTGAGAGATCACTCCGTTCCCCCACAGAGGCCAGCCCCCTCCACGGGCGCCCCGGCCGCCCGCCACGGCGGAGGCGGACGCCCGGCCACGGCGCCTCCATCCACTCTGCTCGGGGGAAAACTCCCCGGCGCCGGGGCCGCCGGCCGCGCCCCATCGTCGCGGCTCGTTTTCCGGGTGGCCGCGCCATGCCCCGAGCGAGAAAGGGCCCTGCTCCACGCGGCCCTGGGCGCTGACCAGGGCTGCCCAACGCCGGCCAATTCTCACGAGCGTTCTGCCCAAATCGATCCCGATTTGGGCAGAACGCTCGTGAGAATTGGCCGGAAAACGCCCGGCGAACACACTTCGGGCACCAGAGGGCCGCAGGGCCGCCCCCCCGGGGCCCTGTCCGGGATCGCGTGTCGTCGCGTTCCGGCACCGCCAGGAGGAGCTCCGGGAGGCAGGCCCCGGGGAGGCCGAAGCCTCCCGCTCCTCAGCCTCCGGGGGTCCCCTCCCTGGCGCCGGCCGCTGGGGCCGGGCCAGCCCCGAAAGCCGGGTCCGGGCCCGGGCCTGCTTGCTCAGCCTTCCGTTGCCAGGGGCCTGAGCCTGGGGGCCTCCGCATGGGGAACACTGAGTCCCGCGCCACTAGTCCCCCCGACAGTCCGGCGACAATGGCACCATTCGCGGCTTCGTCCCAGCCGTGGAGTGAGAGATCACTCCGTTCCCCCACAGAGGCCAGCCCCCTCCACGGGCGCCCCGGCCACCCGCCACGGCGGAGGCGTACGCCCGGCCAAGGCGCCTCCATCCACTCTGCTCGGGGAAACTCCCCGGCGCCGGGGCCGCCGACCGCGCCCCATCGTCGCGGCTCGTTTTCCGGGTGGCCGCGCCATGCCCCGAGCGAGAAAGCGCCCTGCTCCACGCGGCACTGGGCGCTGACCAGGGCTGCCCAACGCCGGCCAATTCTCACGAGCGTTCTGCCCAAATCGATCCCGATTTGGGCAGAACGCTCGTGAGAATTGGCCGGAAAACGCCCGGCGAACACACTTCGGGCACCAGAGGGCCGCAGGGCCGCCCCCCCGGGGCCCTCTCCGGGAACGCGTGTCGTCGCGTTCCGGCACCGCCAGGAGGAGCTCCGGGTGGCGGGCCCCGGGGAGGCCGACACCTCCCGCTCCTCAGCCTCCGGGGGTCCCCTCCCTGGCGCCGTCCGCTGGGGCCGGGCCGGCCCCGAAAGCCGGGCCCGGGCCCGGGACTGCTTGCAAAGCCTTCCGTTGCCAGGGGCCTGAGCCTGGGGGCCTCCGCATGGGGAACCCTGAGTCCCGCGCCACGAGTCCCCCCGACCGTCCCGGCGTCGACGGCACCTTTCGCGGCTTCGTCCCAGCCGTGGAGTGAGAGATCACTCCGTTCCCCCACAGAGGCCAGCCCCCTCCACGGGCGCCCCGGCCGCCCGCCACGGCGGAGGCGGACGCCCGGCCACGGCGCCTCCAGCCACTCTGCTCGGGGAAAACTCCCCGGCGCCGGGGCCGCCGGCCGCGCCCCATCGTCGCGGCTCGTTTTCCGGGTGGCCGCGCCATGTCCCGAGCGAGAAAGGGCCCTGCTCCACGCGGCCCTGGGCGCTGACCAGGGCTGCCCAACGCCGGCCAATTCTCACGAGCGTTCTGCCCAAATCGATCCAGATTTGGGCAGAACGCTCGTGAGAATTGGCCGGAAAACGCCCGGTGAACACACTTCGGGCACCAGAGGCCCGCAGGGCCGCCCCCCCGGGGCCCTATCCGGGATCGCGTGTCGTCGCGTTCCGGCACCGCCAGGAGGAGCTCCGGGCGGCGGGCCCCGGGGAGGCCGACGCCTCCCGCTCCTCAGCCTCCGGGGGTCCCCTCCCTGGCGCCGGCCGCTGGGGCCGGGCCAGCCCCGAAAGCCGGGCCCGGGCCCGGGCCTGCTTGCTCAGCCTTCCGTTGCCAGGGGCCTGAGCCTGGGGGCCTCCGCATGGGGAACCCTGAGTCCCGCGCCACGAGTCCCCCCGACCGTCCCGGCGACGACGGCACCTTTCGCGGCTTCGTCCCAGCCGTGGAGTGAGAGATCACTCCGTTCCCCCACAGAGGCCAGCCCCCTCCACGGGCGCCCCGGCCGGCCGCCAGGGCGGAGGCGGACGCCCGGCCACGGCGCCTCCATCCACTCTGCTCGGGGAAAACTCCCCGGCGCCGGGGCCGCCGGCCGCGCCCCATCGTCGCGGCTCGTTTTCCGGGTGGCCGCGCCATGCCCCGAGCGAGAAAGGGCCCTGCTCCACGCGGCCCTGGGCGCTGACCAGGGCTGCCCAACGCCGGCCAATTCTCACGAGCGTTCTGCCCAAATCGATCCCGATTTGGGCAGAACGCTCGTGAGAATTGGCCGGAAAACGCCCGGCGAACACACTTCGGGCACCAGAGGGCCGCAGGGCCGCCCCCCCGGGGCCCTGTCCGGGAACGCGTGTCGTCGCGTTCCGGCACCGCCAGGAGGAGCTCCGGGTGGCGGGCCCCGGGGAGGCCGACGCCTCCCGCTCCTCAGCCTCCGGGGGTCCCCTCCCTGGCGCCGTCCGCTGGGGCCGGGCCGGCCCCGAAAGCCGGGCCCGGGCCCGGGACTGCTTGCAAAGCCTTCCGTTGCCAGGGGCCTGAGCCTGGGGGCCTCCGCATGGGGAACCCTGAGTCCCGCGCCACGAGTCCCCCCGACCGTCCCGGCGTCGACGGCACCTTTCGCGGCTTCGTCCCAGCCGTGGAGTGAGAGATCACTCCGTTCCCCCACAGAGGCCAGCCCCCTCCACGGGCGCCCCGGCCGCCCGCCACGGCGGAGGCGGACGCCCGGCCACGGCGCCTCCATCCACTCTGCTCGGGGAAAACTCCCCGGCGCCGGGGCCGCCGGCCGCGCCCCATCGTCGCGGCTCGTTTTCCGGGTGGCCGCGCCATGCCCCGAGCGAGAAAGGGCCCTGCTCCACGCGGCCCTGGGCGCTGACCAGGGCTGCCCAACGCCGGCCAATTCTCACGAGCGTTCTGCCCAAATCGATCCCGATTTGGGCAGAACGCTCGTGAGAATTGGCCGGAAAACGCCCGGCGAACACACTTCGGGCACCAGAGGGCCGCAGGGCCGCCCCCCCGGGGCCCTGTCCGGGATCGCGTGTCGTCGCGTTCCGGCACCGCCAGGAGGAGCTCCGGGAGGCGGGCCCCGGGGAGGCCGACGCCTCCCGCTCCTCAGCCTCCGGGGGTCCCCTCCCTGGCGTCGGCCGCTGGGGCCGGGCCAGCCCCGAAAGCCGGGCCCGGGCCCGGGCCTGCTTGCTCAGCCTTCCGTTGTCAGGGGCCTGAGCCTGGGGGCCTCCGCATGGGGAACCCTGAGTCCCGCGCCACGAGTCCCCCCGACCGTCCCGGCGACGACGGCACCTTTCGCGGCTTCGTCCCAGCCGTGGAGTGAGAGATCACTCCGTTCCCCCACAGAGGCCAGCCCCCTCCACGGGCGCCCCGGCCGCCCGCCACGGCGTAGGCGGACGCCCGGCCACGGCGCCTCCATCCACTCTGCTCGGGGAAAACTCCCCGGCGCCGGGGCCGCCGGCCGCGCCCCATCGTCGCGGCTCGTTTTCCGGGTGGCCGCGCCATGCCCCGAGCGAGAAAGGGCCCTGCTCCACGCGGCCCTGGGCGCTGACCAGGGCTGCCCAACGCCGGCCAATTCTCACGAGCGTTCTGCCCAAATCGATCCCGATTTGGGCAGAACGCTCGTGAGAATTGGCCGGAAAACGCCCGGCGAACACACTTCGGGCACCAGAGGGCCGCAGGGCCGCCCCCCCCGGGGCCCTGTCCGGGATCGCGTGTCGTCGCGTTCCGGCACCGCCAGGAGGAGCTCCGGGAGGCGGGCCCCGGGGAGGCCGACGCCTCCCGCTCCTCAGCCTCCGGGGGTCCCCTCCCTGGCGCCGGCCGCTGGGGCCGGGCCGGCCCCGAAAGACGGGCCCGGGCCCGGACCTGCTTGCTCAGCCTTCCGTTGCCAGGGGCCTGAGCCTGGGGGCCTCCGCATGAGGAACCCTGAGTCCCGCGCCACGAGTCCCCCCGACCGTCCCGGCGACGACGGCACCTTTCGCGGCTTCGTCCCAGCCGTGGAGTGAGAGATCACTCCGTTCCCCCACAGAGGCCAGCCCCCTCCACGGGCGCCCCGGCCGCCCGCCACGGCGGAGGCGGACGCCCGGCCACGGCGCCTCCATCCACTCTGCTCGGGGAAAACTCCCCGGCGCTGGGGCCGCCGGCCGCGCCCCATCGTCGCGGCTCGTTTTCCGGGTGGCCGCGCCATGCCCCGAGCGAGAAAGGGCCCTGCTCCACGCGGCCCTGGGCGCTGACCAGGGCTGCCCAACGCCGGCCAATTCTCACGAGCGTTCTGCCCAAATCGATCCCGATTTGGGCAGAACGCTCGTGAGAATTGGCCGGAAAACGCCCGGCGAACACACTTCGGGCACCAGAGGGCCGCAGGGCCGCCCCCCCGGGGCCCTGTCCGGGATCGCGTGTCGTCGCGTTCCGGCACCGCCAGGAGGAGCTCCGGGAGGCGGGCCCCGGGGAGGCCGACGCCTCCCGCTCCTCAGCCTCCGGGGGTCCCCTCCCTGGCGCCGGCCGCTGGGGCCGGGCCAGCCCCGAAAGCCGGGCCCGGGCCCGGGCCTGCTTGCTCAGCCTTCCGTTGCCAGGGGCCTGAGCCTGGGGGCCTCCGCATGGGGAACCCTGAGTCCCGCGCCACGAGTCCCCCCGACCGTCCCGGCGACGACGGCACCTTTCGCGGCTTCGTCCCAGCCGTGGAGTGAGAGATCACTCCGTTCCCCCACAGAGGCCAGCCCCCTCAACGGGCGCCCCGGCCGCCCGCCACGGCGGAGGCGGACGCCCGGCCACGGCGCCTCCATCCACTCTGCTCGGGGAAAACTCCCCGGCGCCGGGACCGCCGGCCGCGCCCCATCGTCGCGGCTCGTTTTCCGGGTGGCCGCGCCATGCCCCGAGCGAGAAAGGGCCCTGCTCCACGCGGCCCTGGGCGCTGACCAGGGCTGCCCAACGCCGGCCAATTCTCACGAGCGTTCTGCCCAAATCGATCCCGATTTGGGCAGAACGCTCGTGAGAATTGGCCGGAAAACGCCCGGCGAACACACTTCGGGCACCAGAGGGCCGCAGGGCCGCCCCCCCGGGGCCCTGTCCGGGATCGCGTGTCGTCGCGTTCCGGCACCGCCAGGAGGAGCTCCGGGAGGCGGGCCCCGGGGAGGCCGACGCCTCCCGCTCCTCAGCCTCCGGGGGTCCCCTCCCTGGCGCCGGCCGCTGGGGCCGGGCCGGCCCCGAAAGACGGGCCCGGGCCCGGACCTGCTTGCTCAGCCTTCCGTTGCCAGGGGCCTGAGCCTGGGGGCCTCCGCATGAGGAACCCTGAGTCCCGCGCCACGAGTCCCCCCGACCGTCCCGGCGACGACGGCACCTTTCGCGGCTTCGTCCCAGCCGTGGAGTGAGAGATCACTCCGTTCCCCCACAGAGGCCAGCCCCCTCCACGGGCGCCCCGGGCGCCCGCCACGGCGGAGGCGGACGCCCGGCCACGGCGCCTCCATCCACTCTGCTCGGGGAAAACTCCCCGGCGCCGGGGCCGCCGGCCGCGCCCCATCGTCGCGGCTCGTTTTCCGGGTGGCCGCGCCATGCCCCGAGCGAGAAAGGGCCCTGCTCCACGCGGCCCTGGGCGCTGACCAGGGCTGCCCAACGCCGGCCAATTCTCACGAGCGTTCTGCCCAAATCGATCCCGATTTGGGCAGAACGCTCGTGAGAATTGGCCGGAAAACGCCCGGCGAACACACTTCGGGCACCAGAGGGCCGCAGGGCCGCCCCCCCGGGGCCCTGTCCGGGATCGCGTGTCGTCGCGTTCCGGCACCGCCAGGAGGAGCTCCGGGAGGCGGGCCCCGGGGAGGCCGACGCCTCCCGCTCCTCAGCCTCCGGGGGTCCCCTCCCTGGCGCCGGCCGCTGGGGCCGGGCCAGCCCCGAAAGCCGGGCCCGGGCCCGGGCCTGCTTGCTCAGCCTTCCGTTGCCAGGGGCCTGAGCCTGGGGGCCTCCGCATGGGGAACCCTGAGTCCCGCGCCACGAGTCCCCCCGACCGTCTCGGCGACGACGGCACCTTTCGCGGCTTCGTCCCAGCCGTGGAGTGAGAGATCACTCCGTTCCCCCACAGAGGCCAGCCCCCTCCACGGGCGCCCCGGCCGCCCGCCACGGCGGAGGCGGACGCCCGGCCACGGCGCCTCCATCCACTCTGCTCGGGGAAAACTCCCCGGCGCCGGGGCCGCCGGCCGCGCCCCATCGTCGCGGCTCGTTTTCCGGGTGGCCGCGCCATGCCCCGAGCGAGAAAGGGCCCTGCTCCACGCGGCCCGGGGCGCTGACCAGGGCTGCCCAACGCCGGCCAATTCTCACGAGCGTTCTGCCCAAATCGATCCCGATTTGGGCAGAACGCTCGTGAGAATTGGCCGGAAAACGCCCGGCGAACACACTTCGGGCGCCACAGGGCCGCGGGGCCGCCCCCCCGGGGCCCTGTCCGGGATCGCGTGTCGTCGCGTTCCGGCACCGCCAGGAGGAGCTCCGGGCGGCGGGCCCCGGGGAGGCCGACGCCTCCCGCTCCTCAGCCTCCGGGGGTCCCCTCCCTGGCGCCGGCCGCTGGGGCCGGGCCAGCCCCGAAAGCCGGGCCCGGGCCCGGGCCTGCTTGCTCAGCCTTCCGTTGCCAGGGGCCTGAGCCTGGGGGCCTCCGCATGGGGAACCCTGAGTCCCGCGCCACGAGTCCCCCCGACCGTCCCGGCGACGACGGCACATTTCGCGGCTTCATCCCAGCCGTGGAGTGAGAGATCACTCCGTTCCCCTACAGAGGCCAGCCCCCTCCACGGGCGCCCCGGCCGCCCGCCACGGCGGAGGCGGACGCCCGGCCACGGCGCCTCCATCCACTCTGCTCGGGGAAAACTCCCCGGCGCCGGGGCCGCCGGCCGCGCCCCATCGTCGCGGCTCGTTTTCCGGGTGGCCGCGCCATGCCCCGAGCGAGAAAGGGCCCTGCTCCACGCGGCCCTGGGCGCTGACCAGGGCTGCCCAACGCCGGCCAATTCTCACGAGCGTTCTGCCCAAATCGATCCCGATTTGGGCAGAACACTCGTGAGAATTGGCCGGAAAACGCCCGGCGAACAAACTTCGGGCACCAGAGGGCCGCAGGGCCGCCCCCCCCGGGGCCCTGTCCGGGAACGCGTGTCGTCGCGTTCCGGCACCGCCAGGAGGAGCTCCAGGAGGCGGGCCCCGGTGAGGCCGACGCCTCCCGCTCCTCAGCCTCCGGGGGTCCCCTCCCTGGCGCCGGCCGCTGGGGCCGGGCCGGCCCCGAAAGCCGGGCCCGGGCCTGGGCCTGCTTGCTCAGCCTTCCGTTGCCAGGGGCCTGAGCCTGGGGGCCTCCGCATGGGGAACCCTGAGTCCCGCGCCACGAGTCCCCCCGACCGTCCCGGCGACGACGGCACCTTTCGCGGCTTCGTCCCAGCCGTGGAGTGAGAGATCACTCCGTTCCCCCACAGAGGCCAGCCCCCTCCACGGGCGCCCCGGCCGCCCGCCACGGCGGAGGCGGACGCCCGGCCACGGCGCCTCCATCCACTCTGCTCGGGGAAAACTCCCCGGCGCTGGGGCCGCTGGCCGCGCCCCATCGTCGCGGCTCGTTTTCCGGGTGGCCGCGCCATGCCCCGAGCGAGAAAGGGCCCTGCTCCACGCGGCCCTGGGCGCTGACCAGGGCTGCCCAACGCCGGCCAATTCTCACGAGTGTTCTGCCCAAATCGATCCCGATTTGGGCAGAACGCTCGTGAGAATTGGCCGGAAAACGCCCGGCGAACACACTTCGGGCACCAGAGGGCCGCAGGGCCGCCCCCCCGGGGCCCTGTCCGGGATCGCGTGTCGTCGCGTTCCGGCACCGCCAGGAGGAGCTCCGGGCGGCGGGCCCCGGGGAGGCCGACGCCTCCCGCTCCTCAGCCTCCGGGGGTCCCCTCCCTGGCACCGGCCGCTGGGGCCGGGCCAGCCCCGAAAGCCGGGCCCGGGCCCGGGCCTGCTTGCTCAGCCTTCCGTTGCCAGGGGCCTGAGCCTGGGGGCCTCCGCATGGGGAACCCTGAGTCCCGCGCCACGAGCCCCCCGACCGTCCCGGCGACGACGGCACCTTTCGCGGCTTCGTCCCAGCCGTGGAGTGAGAGATCACTCCGTTCCCCCACAGAGGCCAGCCCCCTCCACGGGCGCCCCGGCCGCCCGCCACGGCGGAGGCGGACGCCCGGCCACGGCGCCTCCATCCACTCTGCTCGGGGAAAACACCCCGGCGCCGGGGCCGCAGGCCGCGCCCCATCGCCGCGGCTCGTTTTCCGGGTGGCCGCGCCATGCCCCGAGCGAGAAAGGGCCCTGCTCCACGCGGCACTGGGCGCTGACCAGGGCTGCCCAACGCCGGCCAATTCTCACGAGCGTTCTGCCCAAATCGATCCCGATTTGGGCAGAACGCTCGTGAGAATTGGCCGGAAAACGCCCGGCGAACACACTTCGGGCACCAGAGGGCCGCAGGGCCGCCCCCCCCGGGGCCCTGTCCGGGAACGCGTGTCGTCGCGTTCCGGCACCGCCAGGAGGAGCTCCGGGAGGCGGGCCCCGGGGAGGCCGACGCCTCCCGCTCCTCAGCCTCCGGGGGTCCCCACCCTGGCGCCAGCCACTGGGGCCGGGCCGGCCCCGAAAGCCGGGCCCGGGCCCGGGCCTGCTTGCTCAGCCTTCCGTTGCAGGGGCCTGAGCCTGGGGGCCTCCGCATGGGGAACCCTGTGTCCCGCGCCACGAGTCCCCCCGACCGTCCCGGCGACGACGGCACCTTTCGCGGCTTCGTCCCAGCCGTGGAGTGAGAGATCACTCCGTTCCCCCACAGAGGCCAGCCCCCTCCACGGGCGCCCCGGCCGCCCGCCACGGCGGAGGCGGACGCCCGGTCACGGCGCCTCCATCCACTCTGCTCGGGGGAAAACTCCCCGGCGCCGGGGCCGCCGGCCGCGCCCCATCGTCGCGGCTCGTTTTCCGGGTGGCCGCGCCATTCCCCGAGCGAGAAAGGGCCCTGCTCCACGCGGCCCTGGGCGCTGACCAGGGCTGCCCAAAGCCGGCCAATTCTCACGAGCGTTCTGCCCAAATCGATCCCGATTTGGGCAGAACGCTCGTGAGAATTGGCCGGAAAACGCCCGGCGAACACACTTCGGGCACCAGAGGGCCGCAGGGCCGCCCCCCCGGGGCCCTGTCCGGGATCGCGTGTCGTCGCGTTCCGGCACCGCCAGGAGGAGCTCCGGGAGGCGGGCCCCGGGGAGGCCGACGCCTCCCGCTCCTCAGCCTCCGGGGGTCCCCTCCCTGGCGCCGGCCGCTGGGGCCGGGCCAGCCCCGAAAGCCGGGCCCGGGCCCGGGCCTGCTTGCTCAGCCTTCCGTTGCCAGGGGCCTGAGCCTGGGGGCCTCCGCATGGGGAACCCTGAGTCCCGCGCCACGAGTCCCCCCGACCGTCCCGGCGACGACGGCACCTTTCGCGGCTTCGTCCCAGCCGTGGAGTGAGAGATCACTCCGTTCCCCCACACAGGCCAGCCCCCTCCACGGGCGCCCCGGCCGCCCGCCACGGCGGAGGCGGACGCCCGGCCACGGCGCCTCCATCCACTCTGCTCGGGGAAAACTCCCCGGCGCCGGGGCCGCCGGCCGCGCCCCATCGTCGCGGCTCGTTTTCCGGGTGGCCGCGCCATGCCCCGAGCGAGAAAGGGCCCTGCTCCACGCGGCCCTGGGCGCTGACCAGGGCTGCCCAACGCCGGCCAATTCTCACGAGCGTTCTGCCCAAATCGATCCCGATTTGGGCAGAACGCTCGTGAGAATTGGCCGGAAAACGCACGGCGAACACACTTCGGGCACCAGAGGGCCGCAGGGCCGCCCCCCCGGGGCCCTGTCCGGGAACGCGTGTCGTCGCGTTCCGGCACCGCCAGGAGGAGCTCCGGGAGGCGGGCCCCGGGGAGGCCGAAGCCTCCCGCTCCTCAGCCTCCGGGGGTCCCCTCCCTGGCGCCGGCCGCTGGGGCCGGGCCGGCCCCGAAAGCCGGGCCCGGGCCCGGGCCTGCTTGCTCAGCCTTCCGTTGCCAGGGGCCTGAGCCTGGGGGCCTCCGCATGGGGAACCCTGAGTCCCGCGCCACGAGTCCCCCCGACCGTCGCCGCGACGACGGCACCTTTCGCGGCTTCGTCCCAGCCGTGGAGTGAGAGATCACTCCGTTCCCCCACAGAGGCCAGCCCCATCCACGGGCGCCCCGGCCGCCCGCCACGGCGGAGGCGGACGCCCGGCCACGGCGCCTCCATCCACTCTGCTCGGGGAAAACTCCCCGGCGCTGGGGCCGCCGGCCGCGCCCCATCGTCGCGGCTCGTTTTCCGGGTGGCCGCGCCATGCCCCGAGCGAGGAAGGGCCCTGCTCCACGCGGCCCTGGGCGCTGACCAGGGCTGCCCAACGCCGGCCAATTCTCACGAGCGTTCTGCCCAAATCGATCCCGATTTGGGCAGAATGCTCGTGAGAATTGGCCGGGAAAACGCCCGGCGAACACACTTCGGGCACCAGAGGGCCGCAGGGCCGCCCCCCCGGGGCCCTGTCCGGGATCGCGTGTCGTCGCGTTCCGGCACCGCCAGGAGGAGCTCCGGGCGGCGGGCCCCGGGGAGGCCGACGCCTCCCGCTCCTCAGCCTCCGGGGGTCCCCTCCCTGGCGCCGGCCGCTGGGGCCGGGCCAGCCCCGAAAGCCGGGCCCGGGCCCGGGCCTGCTTGCTCAGCCTTCCGTTGCCAGGGGCCTGAGCCTGGGGGCCTCCGCATGGGGAACCCTGAGTCCCGCGCCACGAGTCCCCCCGACCGTCCCGGCGACGACGGCACCTTTCGCGGCTTCGTCCCAGCCGTGGAGTGAGAGATCACTCCGTTCCCCCACACAGGCCAGCCCCCTCCACGGGCGCCCCGGCCGCCCGCCACGGCGGAGGCGGACGCCCGGCCACGGCGCCTCCATCCACTCTGCTCGGGGAAAACTCCCCGGCGCCGGGGCC